>NW_024112786.1:0-36854 GCF_003073215.2 Triticum urartu | reverse complement strand
ATAATCTCATAGTCATAGGAACATGTATAAGTCATGAAGAAAGCAATAGCAACATACTAAACGATCGGGTGCTAAGCTAATGGAATGGGTCATGTCAATCACATCATTCTCCTAATGATGTGATCCCGTTAATCAAATGACAACACATGTCTATGGTTAGGAAACATAACCATCTTCGATTAACGAGCTAGTCAAGTAGAGGCACACTAGTGACGTTTAGTTTGTCTATGTATTCACACAAGTATTATGTTTCCGGATAATACAATTCTAGCATGAATAATAAACATTTATCATGATATAAGGAAATAAAAAATAACTTTATTATTGCCTCTAGGGCATATTTCCTTCACCTTCCACGCCCGCGCCCGCGCCCATCGACCTCAACGCCACACCGGTGGCCGGTGGCTCGTCATCCGGAGGCGCGAGGAAACGCGCGCGGCAGATGCCGGCCGACGTGCTACCGGACGCCCGCAACCTGTTCAACGGAATGCCGGCCGCCGACGACGAGTACTACATGCAGAACCTCATCTTCGAGGGCGGTGCGCCGGCTCCTGGCTACGATCCCGACGAGACACAAAGCCAGGACGGCCGCGGGGCATTCACGCCTGCCGCTGGCTATGATCCCGATCAGGCGGCCTTCATGCATGATCAAGTTGGCATGGACCTAGACGGCTTCCCACTTGACCACGAATTTCCAGACGACTACGGGCAAGAGGAAGAGGACGAGTGTGACATCGACGTGGAGCCTTTGTTCGAGGACGACATGCAAGACATGGCATGCTAGCAAGCAGCCCTCTTTTGTGTCATCAAGTTTATGCTTGCGGGTTCATTTGCATACCATTTGCCAATATACTTACATGAAAACATTTGTAGGCATTTCAAGCTTTGAAGGCATTCAAGGTCCAACACAATGGAAAGTGCTTCAACCTCTTCCATTGCTTTAGCGAGATCAAAGACGAGAAGAAGTTCAAGGCGCAATATGCCGCCCTCAAGTCACGTGGGGGGAAGAAAGCCGTGGAGGAGGTTGGGGACGGCGAGCCGGCACGGCCGCGGGGGAAGACCCAACTCCAAGAAGGAAGGCAAGCGGAACGCGGCATCGAACGCCTTGATCGCAAGCGTGAAGGGCATGATGAACAAGAAGGACTCAAGGGAGGAGGAGCGCCGGCGTCTCAAAGAGGAGCAAATGAACGCCTTCATGGAGATCCAAAGGAGAAGGTTTGAGATGGACACGAAGAAGCAAGCCAAGACACTTGAGGAGGCGGAGAAGCAAGCCAAGATGCTCGAAACCGAGGCCGCCAACACCAAGACCAAAGCGAAAGAAGTGGCTCTCGCGAGCATGATGACCGGGACGGGGATCATGAAGGTGGATCTCAACACCGAGTCACCAAGGAAGAAGCCGTGGTTCAAGAAGATGCAAGCCGACATGCTCAAGTTCACCGACGAGTGATCTCGTGGCCGCGAGCGCCTTCCTTTTTTGTATGCCGGCTTGTGTGCTGGCATGACCACGGGACCGTGATGGCGTGGTCAAACTCAAGTCTCACCCCTTTTTGTGTGTTGGCATGTGTGCCGGCCGCTGGCGAGTGCGCCAGCATAAACTGTGTGATGATATTTTCTGAAGCTGGCAATGAATACCGGCGCTGGCATAGTGTCGACATAAGACATGGCCGTTGTCATGATTAATGGCCGCGGCCCTTTTTTATAAAATAAGTGTGGACATGAAATGGATCGGCGCCTTGGATGCACTGTCGACCCAAATACAAAACATGGCGAACGATCGATCCAAACGTACAAAAAACGGGCAAATGCACCACTCGTTTAGGTCGGCCCGTTGGAGTTGCTCTCAGATCCTGTAGTATCACATAAATTCTGGCGCTGGCGCACATGAGCAGCGTGGACGCTTGGAGCAGTACGACTGCAATATATCTATCATCAATTGTTCGTACGTCTGGCACCGCATGATCGCATGGACTCCAGTCCACATGTTGTGTGGGGAAAAACGAAGGATAATAACGGCGGTGCATTCGTGGATCGGGTCCATCTGTCGCGTGTGGTTCGACCCACAGTTCCAATTAAGCTCTACCATGTACATGATTCTTAAAGCTAGGGTTTGGCGCGTTGCTTATCTTCCACCTCAGCAGCAACGCAGACCCATGTGGTCAAGCAATCATTGCCAATTGTTTTCTAGGCCGAATAATTATGGATCCGATATATGTAGTCTACATTCTTAACTGAAAAATACTCCTGATCTAATCTAAAATTCCTCTTTTGTTTTTCACGGGCGAACATGCCGGCCGAATTGTCCTGGCCGGTTAGGCGGTTACTAACTATTGTGACATTGTCGGCAAGAGCAGCTTTGAAAACTCAGAGCACGTCAACTTTGGGCGGCCACATTAACAAAAACTACAAAAGGGTTGTGATGAGATGACCACACGGCACAAGAGATGGCAGAAATGACGGGAGGTAAAACCTAGCCGTCGCCAGCTTCTTCAACTCTCAGGCCGCTGCGACGCCGGCGGGGAGGATCTGTCCACGGGGAAGTTTGATCGGCGGGGTTGGACAGCTGTGTCGGATCGGGCCTAGAGCCGATGGTGGATTGTGCAGCAGGGCGGCGCCGGCCCTGGAACGACAACACTGACCTTTGATGTTGCATGTATCGACGGCGTCTGAAGGTCCTTAGCGACGGGGTCCTAGATGGTGGGCTCGACCTCTTGCCTGGATTTGGCGTACAGCGGCGTGGGCGTCTTGGTCAGGGCTACAAGGCTGCGACATTGTCCTCATGTCCTATCCTCATTTTTCATCGTTGTGCTTTGCGTCGGTGTAGGGCGTGTGAAGGTGTGCTTCCAACACATCTTCTTAGATTGGGTCGGCTTTGGTCTTCGGTGGATCCTTCTAGATTGCGTCGGCGTTTGTGGTCTTTGGAATATCTATAAGCTTCTTTTGGTGTCTTCTTCTTCACGACAGTGGATCACAGCCACCTGCATCCTCCGTTCTACATAGACGACTTACCGGCCGCTGTTTCCACAAGCTTATGAGTTTAAACAAGTTTGCTCTGTCGAAAGTTGGCTTTGCTCACGGAGCACCGCCGACGAATTCAGAAGGAAGAAGATATCAACACCCCTAAAAATCTGTATATATTATTTCTTTTGTATAAAGGTGTATTTGCGAAATCTTGTGGTACTTAATATATAGCCTTTCCAACAAAAACAAACTATAAAAGGGTTTCTTGTTGTTTTCAGTACAACAAAACATGTCGGTGGATCGGAGGTGTAATGGCAGAGGCGCTTTTGTATGGTGTTTCTGGGAAATACCCCCAAATGAGCATAGCCTTTGAGGCATTTTTAAACCGCCTTGAATTAGCTGATCACTGGAGTCGTTTTACGTGAATGCGTCAAAATAAAGATACAAGGGAGAAAATTCTTCAAGTGGTCGAGGAAGAACAATACATGTGAAGGTGAATTAGGAAAAACGTCCGGAGTTAGCAGCGTTCTGCAAAGCGTCGTGCGTATATAGAAGGTGTTTTGAGGTAAATCGCCTAGAAATCAATCATATAAGGACTTGGTTCACTTACAACAACGACCCAGAGGTGCATGGGAATAGAAGATGTGCTTAGTCGACTTGGATAAATAAGGAGGATTTGGTCACCGATTCACCGCCGCGTCTGTTGGAGGTGGAATGCCCATCTCCTTCGCCACTTTGATGGGACAAACTAAACGCATAAATTGAATTTTGCCAGACAGAGGAGTCAAAGATAATAACAAAAGTGTCATGAAAGTTATTTGCCGATTGCGCACAATGATGCCGATAGCATTGACCGACCGGAAATGTGGATGCTGATGACGGCGAGGGCTCACAACGATTACAATAGTAGTCGAGCATGGGCATTCTTCTTCGGGCACAAACATAACATAGCCAAACTGGTTGGACGACCTGGCATCGAGCGAGAGGTCACGAGAGCGAAAGCGCAGTGTTGCACAAACTAGTCAACAAAACACACCAGTGGGTTAGCTTAAAAACCCTCAGGCCCAATAATTTTTAGGGCACAACACCATCCTATAAAGGCGTTTTAACGCCTTCATATGAGCATTGAAGGCATTTTCCCAAAATGTCATGATTAGCAATTTTCTTCATGACAGTCTCTAGCATTTTCGAGTGGCTCAACAACTGTTTAATTTTAAAGGTAATTTTGTGGGGCTTTGGAGGCATTTTAAAATGCCTCTTACACTCTACCGTGTTGTAGTGTTTGTTACGACAACACCATCAATGGTACTAGCACATTGGAACATGATGTGACTTTTTATGATTAGGTTGATTAATAGCCATACATTGCTAAGTTACCGAAGGAAAGAAATGTAATCGATTTTGATTCTATGACAGATTGAAGAGGGTAATTTGGTGTGACTATTATAAGAGTCAGACTTATTAGATTGAAGAGGGTAATTTGGTGTGACTATTATGAAGTAGAGGTTGGGCTACGCTAAGAAAATAATAGGCTCCTAAAATGTTGAGATCCAGTAAGCCAAGTTTTACAGGAGCGACTAGTTGGAGGGTGCCAATCCTATATGACGCCCGCATGCATCATATAGTCGAGGCTTCACTAAAGACTCCTCCAGACGGCCCGGCATGTAGCGGCTGTTGTGTTTCAGTTTTTTTTATTTCTCTTTTCAGGTTTTGGGTTTTCTTCTATCTTTTTGCACATTTTATTTTTATAGCATTTGCAATATACAGTCATGTTTTCCTAAAATATGGTGAGCATTTTTTCATACACACTGAACTTTTTTAGTATACAATGAACATTTTTCAAATACATGTTAAACATTTTTTTAATATATGACGGACATACTTCTTCCGTCCCAAAATAAGTGACTCGACTTTGTATTAAAGCCAGTACAAAGTTGAGTCACTTATTTTGGGATGGAGGGAGTATTTCTTATGTGATTTTTTAAATGTACGATGAAATTTTCTAACTATACGATGAACATTTCTTAACATACACTAAAAAATAGTAAACAATTTTTAATATACATTGACCTTTTTTTAAATATGGTGAACCTTTTTTTTAATATACAGTGAATGTTTCTATAAAAAATACTAAACAATTTTCTAAAATATTTTTCTATGAGGCCACCCCTAGTTGACGCACTAGGCGTGAACTAGGAGGACTCATTGGAGGGTGCCCCCGCGGCACGGGGTACTAGCACGGGAGCACCCTAATGCGCCATGTGTTATCTTCAGCGCCGCCACACGATGGGCGCTTTTGTCACTGGGGTGTTTTTTATTTTGGTTATTTTCCTACCTTTTTCTTGGTTTTCATGATTTTTTGTATTTGTATTATTTATTTAATTTGATTTTTTTTCAGTTTGATTGGTTGTTCTGTTTGTCTGTCAGGAGTGTGTGCTTCACGCAAGAATTATAATTGTGCGTTTGTGTGAAGCACATGAGTGATTCCCGCGTGAAAAGCATTGTTATGTTTTCGCGTGAAGGACCTGTGTACTTCCTGTGAGAAAGACACAATTTTGTGTTTTCTCGTGAAGTACAAGTGCGTGTGCTTTCCTCGCGGGAGCATAGGTTGGTTGCTTGGAAGCACATATTAGTAGAGTTGAAAATCATAGGTTAGTTCATTTTTGGAGCATATTTTTGGTCCAAAGATGTTTTCGTAGTTATCAATATGTATCTAGTTTTGAAGACTCAATACGAAGAATGCAACAGTGAGATTTTTCATGATTATAACACACGGGCCAAAAGATAAAAGATAAATCATTGAAAAACTGAATCTAGGAAAAAACATCCATCTCAACTTGCATGGGAAGAAATTCCACCAAAACTCCCAGAGTTGCAGCAAGAGCACGCGCGGTGCGCCACTTGTCACCACTAGAGGAGGCGGAAGTGACATTCAGAAGAGGTCTCCCTTAACTAGTGATTTCGATGTTTTGCCACTTGGATTGACACATGGCTAGTACGACCTCGTGTCTTGCTCACCCGTCTCCTACTTGCTGCTCCATATGGCAAATAGCCAGCCTCCCGCCCAGGGGAGCGCCCCGACCAGACAAGCCCATGGCACACTGTAGCAGGTCGGCTATGGTTGCGCGCTGGCTGTGTAGTGGCCGTTTTCTGTTTCATTTTTTTCTAAAACATGAAAATAGTGTGATTTATAAGTGTGAACAGTTGTTGAATTTGCAAAAAATATATGAAGATATGGAAATATTTTTAAAATATAAAATATTCTAATTTTTTAAAGAAAATATTTTTTGAAACTAGGAACATATTTTTTTTAAAAAGTGAACAAAATTTCAAAAAATAAAATAAAATTGTGAAGTACTCCCTCCGTAAACTAATATACACTAGTGATCTTATATTAGTTTACAGAGGGAGTATATTCAAAATTTTGAACATTTTCTAAATAAATGATCATTTTTTGAATATTTCTTGACAATGTAAACATGTTTTGAAAATCTGCATATTTAGTAAAAATGCAGATATTTTTGAAAATTTCATTTTCAAACACTATTTTTTAATAACCGAACAATTTATGAGTAAACATTTTTAAATTCAATTTTATATAAAAATCCGTACTTTTTTAAATTATTGAAAAAATAAAAGGAAATGAGAAAAACCACTGCAACAACAAATAAAAAAGCGGAAAAAGCAGTGAAGAAAACAACAGGAAAATGGAGAAGACAGAAAAAGCTGGACCTAAACCTTCTATCAAGTACCTAAACTCAAGTAAAATCTGCACAGGAAACCTTCTAGGAGGTTCCTAAAAACCAAGATTGGTAGAAGCGTCTAGTAGGTTAACTTGGCTGGCCCATCTCACCTCTCGTCGTTCAATCCCTGTGGGAAACGTTGACATTTCGGTGCAACGTGCGTCACATAAGATTTACCATTCAATTGGTCAATCAAAGTGAGGTGGTAGGATCCTAACCTATAAAAATTTGCTACAAATCAAATTATTTCATGAAAAATACCATAGACATTTCGACAATAGGAAAAAAGTACATTCAAATTACTGAACACAACAAGCATAAACTACAAGTAGGAATGAACAAAGACAAAAATAAGAAGAAATTTCAATCGAGAATGAACAATAACAAAAAAGAAGACATTTCAATCTAAGGAATAAAGAAATATGAGCATGGTGTTACCCCAGAAAGAAAATGAGAAACAACGAAGATCAAATTTCTATGTAAGTAGAAGAAAAACATGAGAGTGGTGTTACCCCAAAAAAGAAATGCACAAAACAGAAAGAATTAATAATGAAAGTTAATCTAAGGAACAAACAAATTCTACCTCACATAAGAAGTAGAATAAAGGAAAAAACAAGAACAATTTTCTTCCTAAGGAAGAAATGATCCTAGGAGGAGCGTTAGCTGATAAAAGAAACGACAAAACAAAAAGAACAAAATTATTTGTAGGCACAAATGCATTATGGGAGTTTTTTTAACCTATAAGAAATAACAAGAATATTTTAAAATAAATTAATATTATACAACTATGCCTAACATAAACTAAACATAAAGACTTGTTGTCAAACTATTTTCTTATTGGCCGGAGTTAGAATATAATAGAACTTGCACGCAAGTTGCAAAAACTTGCACTCTTCCATATCATGGAAAAAGAAAGTGTAGACAAGTGTTAGTTAAGTAACCCACGAAAAACAAATTCATTTTAAGTTGTTAACATAAAATTAAGTAGTGTCACGCGATTTCGACATGAAACCACAATTGTATAGACAAATATAGGAGAAATTTTACCGGTCAAAAAGTCAACTACTCAAATAACAGAAAACTGAAGCCAAAAACACTAGCACAAGCAGGGTATGTTTTACATGCGAGTCAGTTTTTCTCATCCGTAAATAAAAGATATATACTAAAACGTATGTTATTCAAAGGAAAAACAATTTCAATCCAAAGGAGAAACATTTGTGGGAGTGGTGTTACCCTAAACAAAAGAAAATGCAATTTTTTATTGTGATGTAGAATGAATTAAGGATTTGGAGTTGATCTAAAAGAAAAATAATTAAAGAAAAAATAATGGCAAAAAACTTACGCATGAGCTCATACATCGTTTGCAATATGCAAAAACAAGTATCCAATAGTGTAATTTATATACAACTGTCTGGTTTGCACATAGAATGCATATAATCCGCAGGTGTACATCCATTGTATTTAATGTTCAAAACAACTTTGATAGATTAATCATCTTTCAACACGTCATAATTGAATTGTATCTTATATAGATGTCTTTGGTGGACCCGATCTTCGTTCATCTATGTCAGTATGTCTTTTGGTAGGATCTTCTGATATGCACTTCTTTTCATCGGCGGCGGTTGCGATTCTGGTGTGCTGGTCCTATGAGGTCTTAGCACAACAACATCCTGACTATCTGATACGACAAGTTTTGCTCGCTTCAATGCTTGTAGTTATCGCTAGGTGGTCTACAGATCTGGATGTATTTTTTTTATTTCTGGTATTCATAGTACTGTCACGATTGAGGCAAATGGTGAAGACCCCTAGAGATAAGATGAAAACAATTTCTGTCTAATCCCATGCAATCCCTAACTACCAAATATATCTCTAATATCCCCTGTGGTTATATCTTTGGGGTCACGAACAAAAGGAGCGTCGTAGACCGTCAGACTAGAAAGAAAACTGAAGGTAGGAAACCAATAGGCTGACCACACTGTCGGTGTCAAAACCGACAGATTTCGGGTAGGGAGGCCTAAGCTGTGAGTCTAAGAATCGATGGTAACAAGTGGCGACGGGGACACGACGTTTACCCAGGTTCGGGCTCTCTCAAAGGAGGTAAAACCCTACGTCCTGCTTGATTGTATTTGATGAGTATAGGAGTTACAAGAGTTGATCTACCTCGGGGTCGTAATGGCCAAACCCTAGTAGTCTAGACTATGATTATTCTGATGCCCTTCTGTGGACTAATCCCTCCGGTTTATATACACACCGGAGGGACCTAGGGTTATACAAAGTTGGTTCACAAAGGAAAGGAGTATTACACTTGGACACCAAAACTTGTCGTTCTACACATATAGGAGTCCTACTCGGACACGGGAGGTGGTCTTCTGCTTCGTCTTCACGACTCATCAGCCCGACCCATATCGAATAGGCCGGACACCCGAGGACTCCCGAATCCAGGACTCCCCCAGTAGCCCCCGAACTTGCCTTCAATGATGATGTAGTATCCGGCTTATGTCTTCGGCTTTGCAAGGCGGGTTCTTCATCATACTCCAGATTGACGACAGTCCGGTTTTGACCTCCATGTTCTGCCTTTACGATTCCTTCCTGTCGTTGCCTCGATTTCCACGCGCCGGGTGAATGCGAACGGTCCATAATAATTTCTTACAAATAAGACCCTTACCATGCAAGGGCGGCATCTATATAAGGAGGTTAGATCCCCATCCCACATCGCGCTAAGAGCATCAGAGCCAATCCACGAAAAACTTCAAAACATGGCGAGCGCTTCTAGATCTTCCTCGCGCCCTCATGACCCTCTTGCGGGTGATTGGCGAAGCTACTCAGTGTCTAACCTCCAGCTGAATCGACTTCAGACGCAAGGATATCTCCCTCCCGCAGATCTAGTCTCCGTGCGGGCGGGATTGGCCTCAATTGGCAATGATGTGCTAGCAGAGAATTTCCACAACCCCAACAAGGAAGAGAGGGTGTGCTCCGTCTCATTTCTTCTGAGGGGCTTAGGATTCCCGATCCACCCCTTCCTCAGAGGTCTGTTGGAATTCTACGGGATCCAGCTGCATAACCTCACATCAGGTTCCATCCTGCACATTTCAGGTTTTGTCGCTCTCTGCGAACTGTTTTTAGGCTGCGAGGCTCATTTCGAACTGTGGAGAAAGTTCTTTTACCTCGTCCCTCGTTCCCAAGGGGGTTCCATATTTTGAGGTGGGCGGCGCCGAAGTATGGCGCATAGCCGGATCAGGTTACCTCATCGGAACTCCCAAGATGGAATCCGAAAATGGACTTTAGAATGGTTTTATATTGAGGATGTTCCCCTACCGGACCCAGTTCGGCATGGACTTTCCGAATTCTCCAGTGGTCCTTTGAAGAAATGCTTCAATTGGCGCCCCCAGAGCCCCAAATAAGAAGACAATGCGGAAGTAAAGAGGTTGGTTAGCAAGGTCAGGGTACTTGCCCATTTCGAACTCTAGATAATCGAAGTCATGGCCATCGCAATAAAGCGATGCATCCAACCTCTTCAGTCTAGAGTGACCCCTTTATGGTGTTACAATGGAAAGGACGACACGTCTCGTTATAAGCGCGAGGGCCTGGATACCCCAGCCGCTCTGGCCTCCATTCTGGCAGATCTTTATAAGGGGGAGAAAGAAGAATTCACCCGCTTAAATTGTCGGGAAGGTTTTTCCATGTATAACCCCATTGAATGGGTAAGTTTTTGACTATCAGCATTGTCCTACCTCATTATCGAGGTGCGATAATCAAATTGCTCTGGTCGTCTTGAAACAGACATGGAGGAAGGTGGTCGAAAATGTTCATTGCCCCGCTCCACGGTCAGAGGATTATGCTCGCCCCGAAGACCCCGGCTTCCGCGAGGATCCAGATATGTTTGTAGAGTTTGACGATGGAGTCTTTTATCAAGCGAGCCTTGACCGCTCGGAAGTGGCTATTATGGCCGACTACCCCAGCATTCTCCCCTTCTCCAATGTAAGTACCCGGAAATCATTCTAAAAGAAAGGAGCCCCCCACTTGCCTCTCACTCATCACACTAAATCGTGCTTCATAGGATCGGCGCTCAGCAAGCCACACTCCATTGAGGGCGGCCTCCAGGAAGGCAACATCCACGTGGGGGGAGCCTTCAAAACAAAAGGAAACCGGGAGTGCAATCGAGCCTCCTCCTTCATCAAAGAGATATAACCTTTAACATGTGCCTAGGCATAAGACCAGATTGTCATATTTCTCTTCCCATCTCATTTCAGGAGGAGCACATGGCGAACCGTGTCCAAAGGCCCAGTTAGTTGATCATCAGCTAATCTGGTACCGAGCTCATCAACCAGGATGAGAGCCAATACGGATGCATCGCAAACTCATCCACCTCATGAGGATTCGGATTACGTATCCGTCACAAATTCCGAAGTGGAGAGCGTGATGAATCATCAACGACTGAAGGAGACCATGCGTGCTCCAGTTTTTACTGAGTAGGAATTTACTGCCCTCAGCTCCGTGGATGCATATATCCGAGCTACCCGGGACGGACTTGCAGGAGTTGCTCACCTGTTTTCAAAGGATATGCAGGTAATAGTTTGTGCAAATTTAATAGATATACGCCAGTAGGCCCCGAGACTTGAAGCGGTTTAGACTAACCGATTTAAGGATCATTATGACCACAGGTTCTCAAAGAGAAGAACAACACGCTGTCCTAGGAGCTTGAAATAAGCCGGACAAAGCTAGATGCCGCCACCACAGAACTAGAGGAAATGAAGAAATTCACGATGACCATTGATCAAAAGAACAAACTGGAGGAGGAAAAGGATAAGCAAGCCGAAGAGATAAAGAGCTTAAAGGCTCAATTATTGGACGCACAAAAAGAGAATAAAAAGTTGAAAGGCGGCATATTCGATATTACCTTTGAACCATCCAGGCGAATCATATCATCCCGTAATTCAGAGTGTTATAATGCTGTTCTTGCAGGTCTGTTTATCGGGCGTCCTGAAGAGGAAGTATCCAGATTCCGAGGCGACATTCTAAAAGAGCTGTCCGTACTTCATGAGCGAGCCCAGAAAGCCAGGAAGAGTATGGTCAAAGCCTTATGGCCATCCGGTGCCCCTCCAGAAAGTATGGAGGAGTTGGCGAACTTGTTCAAAGGTGCCCGGAGCCGTTTGAGCTATGGAAGGCGTCAACATGCCGAGAAGGTGCATGAGAGGCATGGGCGATGGTGAAAACATGCTACACCGGGCTCGATCCGAATCATATGTCCCGAGTTGGATTTCGGGGACCAGACAGGAAAGAGATTCTTGTGAACTTGGTATATGAGCAAGTGATGATAGCTGCGAAGTATTCGCAAGAAGACTGTAGTTTAAACGGTCTTATAGATGACATAGATAAAGAGTAGGCGTTCGATTCGATGTATCAATGTACTTTATCATCGAACTTATCTCCAACGGAACATGTCCAAAAAATTTCATCGTAGGCCTTTGGCTTCAACCTCCAAACCAAGAAGTTGGAGTGTTTCCGGATACCGTGTTTGAATGTAATAAACATTCATTATGTCCAGAAACCAGGCAATCCGGTCATATTGCTCGAGGAGACAAAATTTGTTCGGGGAGTTATGTTATATTACTATTTAATGTAAGAAACATCTTTGAGGGAAAATAGTCCCGTTAAGGGTTCCTTCCCCTGGGGCAGCATGCTTAATTATGCATGCCTAGGCTTTGATCCGAAAGATAGAATTACGGGCAGCCTATTGAGGGAGTCCTGGATTAGGGGGTCCTCGGACAGCCGGACTATATACTTTGGCCGGACTGTTGGACTATGAAGATACAATATTGAAGACTTCGTCCCGTGTCTGGGTGGGACTCTCATTTGCGTGGAAGGCAAGCTTGGCAATTCGGATGTGTAGATCTCCTCCCTTGTAACCGACTCAGTGTAACCCTATCCCCCTCTGGTGTCTATATAAACCGGAGGGTTTAGTCCGGAGAACAACAATCATAATCATAGGCTAGCTTCTAGGGTTTAGCCTCTACGATCTCGTGGTAGATCAACTCTTGTAATACTCATATCATCAAGATCAATCAAGCAGGAAGTAGGGTATTACCTGTTGGGGAACGTAGTAATTTCAAAAAAAATCCCACGCACACGCAGGATCATGGTGATGCATAGCAACAGAGGGGAGAGTGTTGTCTACATACCCTTATAGACCGTTCGCGGAAGCGTTATATCAACGCGGTTGATGTAGTCGTACGTCTTCACGATCTGACCGATCCAAGTACCGAAAGCACGGCACCTCCGAGCTCTGCACATGTTCGGCTCGGTGACGTCCTCGCCTTCTCGATCCAACAAGAGGGGCGAAGTAGTAGATGAGTTCCGGCAACACGACGGCGTGGTGACAGTGTTGGTGAAGAACAATCTTCGTAGGGCTTCGCCTAAGCACTACGAAAACTATGATGGAGGATAAACTAGAGGGGACGGGGTTGCCGGCACACGGCTTGGTGTTTCTTGATGTTTCTTGGGTGCTAGCCCTACCCCTCTATTTATATGTTGAGCCTTGGGGGTCGAAACTTGGATTAAAAGCCTCCACAAAGTCGGTTTCACCCGAAAGGCAAGAGTCCTTCTCGGACTCCAGGGCCAGACGCCAGGGTTCCCGACGTCTGGACCCAGACACCAGGGACCCTGGCGTCTGGCCCCTGGACTCCGCAAAACTTCCTTTTGCGCTTTCCAAAAACCTTTTGCGCTTTCCCCTTTGTCCCAAATAAAGTGTTCTCGTACCCAAACATTTCTGGAAACATCCGGAACCCCTTCCGGTGAATTCCGGAACCCTTCCGGAGTCCAAACACTATTATCCCATATATCAATATTTATCTCCGGACCATTCCGGAGTTCCTCGTCATGTCCGTGATCTTATCCGGAACCCCAAACAACATTCGGTCACCAACATACATAACTCATAGTACTATATCGTCAACGAACGTTAAGCGCGCGGACCCTACGGGTTTGAGAACTATGTAGACATGACCGAGACACCTCTCTGGTCAATAACCAATAGCGGGACCTGGATGCCCATATTGGCACCTACATATTCTACGAAGATCTTTATCGGTCAGACCACATAACAACATACATTGTTCCCTTTGTCATCGGTATGTTACTTGACCGAGATTCAATCCTCGGTATCTCAATACCTAGTTCAATATCGTTACCGGCAAGTCTCTTTACTCGTTCTGTAATACATCATCCCACAACTAACTCATTAGTTGCAATGCTTGCAAGGCTTATAGCGATGTGCATTACCGAGTGGGCCCAGAGATACCTCTCCAACAATCGGAGTGACAAATCCTAATCTCGAAATACGCCAACCCAACAAGTACCTTCGGAGACACCTGTAGAGCACCTTTATAATCACCCAGTTACGTTGTGACGTTTGGTGGCACACAAAGTGTTCCTCCGGTAAACGGGAGTTGCATAATCTCATAGTCATAGGAACATGTATAAGTCATGAAGAAAGCAATAGCAACAAACTAAACGATCAAGTGCTAAGCTAATGGAATGGGTCAAGTCAATCACATCATTCTCCTAATGATGTGATCCCATTAATCAAATGACAACTCATGTCTATGGTTAGGAAACTTAACCATCTTTGATCAACGAGCTAGTCAAGTAGAGGCATACTAGTGACACTCTGTTTGTCTACGTATTCACACAAGTATTATGTTTCCGATTAATACAATTCTAGCATGAATAATAAACATTTATCATGATATAAGGAAATAAATAATAACTTTATTATTGCCTATAGGGCATATTTCCTTCAGTCTCCCACTTGCATTAGAGTCAATAATCTAGATTACACAGTAATGATTCTAACACCCATGTAGCCTTGGTGCTGATCATGTTTTGCTCGTGGAAGAAGCTTAGTCAACGGGTCTGCAACATTCAGATCCGTATGTATCTTGCAAATTTCTATGTCTCCCACCTGGACTAGATCCCGGATGGAATTGAAGCGTCTCTTGATGTGCTTGGTTCTCTTGTGAAATCTGGATTCCTTCGCCAAGGCAATTGCACCAGTATTGTCACAAAATATTTTCATTGGATCCGATGCACTAGGTATGACACCTAGATCGGATATGAACTCCTTCATCCAGACTCCTTCATTTGTTGCTTCTGAAGCAGCTATGTACTCCTCTTCACACGTAGATCCTGCCACGACGCTTTATTTAGAATTGCACCAACTGACAGCTCCACCGTTCAATATAAACACGTATCCGGTTTGTGATTTAGAATCGTCCGGATCAGTGTCAAAGCTTGCATCAACGTAACCATTTACGATGAGCTCTTTGTCACCTCCATAAACGAGAAACATATCCTTAGTCCTTTTCATGGATTTTAGGATGTTCTTGACTGCTGTCCAGTGATCCACTCCTGGATTACTTTGGTACCTCCCTGCTAAACTTATAGCAAGGCACACATCAGGTCTGGTACATTGCATTGCATACATGATAGAGCCTATGGCTGAAGCATAGGGAACATCTTTCATATTCTCTCTATCTTCTGCATTGGTCGGGCATTGAGTCTTACTCAACTTCACACCTTGTAACACAGGCAAGAACCCTTTCTTTGCTTGATCCATTTTGAACTTCTTCAAAACTTTGTCAAGGTATGTGCTTTGTGAAAGTCCAATTAAGCGTCTTGATCTATCTCTACAGATCTTTATGCCCAATATATAAGCAGCTTCACCGAGGTATTTCATTGAAAAACTCTTATTCAAGTATCCCTTTATGCTATCCAGAAATTCTATATCATTTCCAATCAACAATATGTCATCCACATATAATATCAGAAATGCTATAGAGCTCCCACTCACTTTCTTGTAAATACAGGCGTCTCCAAAAGTCTGTATAAAACCAAATGCTTTGATCACACTATCAAAGCATTTATTCCAACTCCGAGAGGCTTGCACCAGTCCATAAATGGATCTCTAGAGCTTTGCTACCTCTTGAGCTTGCGTTGGATTTCCTGAAGAGGAAAGGATGATGCAGCAGAGTAGCGTAAGTATTTCCCTCAGTTTTTGAGAAGCAAGGTATCAATCCAGTAGGAGGCCACGCTCAAGTCCCTCGTACCTGCACAAAATGATAGCTACTCGCAACCAACGCGATTAGGGGTTGTCAATCCCTTCGCGGTCACTTACGAGAGTGAGATCTGATAGATATAATATTTTTGGTATTTTTGGTATAGAGATGCAAAGTGAAAAGTAAAAGGCAAAGTAAAAAGCAAAGCAAGATTAAAGTGATGGAGATTGATATGATGAGAATAGACCCGAGGGCCATAGGTTTCACTAGTGGCTTCTCTCAAGAGCATACGTATTCTACGGTGGGTGAACAAATTACTGTTGAGCAATTGACAGAATTGAGCATAGTTATGAGAATATATAGGCATGATCATGTATATAGGCATCACGTCCGTGACAAGTAGACCGAAACGATTCTGCATCTACTACTATTACTCCACTCATCGACCGCTATCCAGCATGCATCTAGAGTATTAAGTTAAAAACAGAGTAACGCTTTAAGCAAGATGACATGATGTAGAGAGATAAATTCATGCAATATGAAATAAACCCCATCTTGTTATCCTTGATGGCAACGATGACATACGTGCCTTGCTGCCCCTTCTGTCACTGGGAAAGGACACCGCAAGATCGAACCCAAAGCTAAGCACTTCTCCCATGGCAAGAAAACCAATCTAGTAGGCCAAACCAAACTGGTAATTCGAAGAGACTTGCAAAGATAACCAATCATACATAAAATAATTCAGAGAAGATTCAAATATTATTCATAGATAGACTTGATCATAAACCCACAATTCATCGGTCTCAACAAACACACCGCAAAAAGAAGAAGATTACATCGAATAGATCTCCACAAGAGAGGGGGAGAACTTTGTATTGAGATCCAAAAAGAGAGAAGAAGCCATCTAGCTAATAACTATGGACCTGAAGGTCTGAGGTAAACTACTCACACTTCATCGGAGAGGCTATGATGATGTAGAATCCCTCCATGATGACGGCCCTCTCCGGTGGAGCTCCGGAACAGACCCCAAGATGGGATCTCGTGAATACAGAAAGTTGCGGTGGTGGAATTAGGTTTTTGGCTCTGTATCTGTTCGTTTGGGGGTACGTAGGTATATATAGGAGGAATAAGTACGTCCGTGGAGCTTCGGTGGGCCCACAAGGGTGGGGGGTGCGCCTGGGGGTATAGGGCGCGCCCCCTACCTCGTGCCCACCTCGAAGCTTCCTTGGCGTAGGGTGCAAGTCTCCTGGGTCATATTCGGGAAGAAAATCACGTTCCAGAAAGGTTCATTCCGTTTGGACTCCGTTTGATATTCTGTTTCTTCGAAACACTGAAATAGGCAAAAAACAGCAATTCTGGGCTGGGCCTCCGGTTAATAGGTTAGTCCCAAAAATATATAAAAGTGGAAAATAAAGCCCAATATAGTGCAAAATAGTAGATAATATAGCATGGAGCAATAAAAAATTATAGATACGTTGGAGACGTATCAGGCATCCCCAAGCTTAATTCCTGCTCGTCCTCGAGTAGCTAAATGATAAAAAGAGAATTTTTGATGCAGAGTGCTACTTGGCATAATTTCAATGTAATTCTTCTTAATTGTGGTATGAATATTCAGATTAGGAAGATTCAAGACAAAAGTTCATATTGACATAGAGAATAATAATACTTCAAGCAAACCAACAAAGCAATTATGTTTTCTTAAAGTATCATGGCCAAAGAAAGTTCATCCCTACAAAATCATATAGTTTAGTCATGCTCCATTTTTGTCACACAGGAATGCTCTCATCATGCACAACCCCGATGACAAGCCAAGCAATTGTTTCATACCTTAATAATTTCAAACTCATAAACTTTCACGCAATACATGAGCGTGAGCCATGGATATAACACTATGGGTGGAATAGAATATAATGATGGGGGTTATGTGGAGAAGACAAAAAGGAGAAAGTCTCACATCAACGAGGCTAATCAATGGGCTATGGAGATGCCCATCGATTGATGTTAATGCAAGGAGTAGGGTTTGCCATGCAACGGATGCACTACAGCTATAAATGTATGAAAGCTCAACAAAAGAAACTAAGTGGGTGTGCATCCAACTTGCTTGCTCACGAAGACCTAGGGCACTTGAGGAGGCCCATTGTTGGAATATACAAGCCAAGTTCTATAATGAAAATTCCCACTAGTATATGAAAGTGATAACTCAAGAGACTCTCTATATGAAGAACATGGTGCTACTTTGAAGCACAAGTGTGGAAAAAAGGATAGTAGCATTGCCCCTTTTTATTTTTTTCTCTTTTTTTGGGCCTTTTTTTCTTTGGCCTTTCTCTTTTTTTGGGGACAATGCTCTATTGAATGATGATCATCACACTTCTATTTATTTACAACTCAATGATTACAACTCGATACTAGAACAAAGTATGACTCTATATGGATGCCTCCGGCGGTGTACCGGGATATGCAATGAATCAAGAGTGACAAGTATGAAAAAATTATGAACGGTGGCTTTGCCACAAATACTATGTCAACTACATGATCATGCTAAGCAATATGACAATGATGAATGTGTCATGATAAACTGGATGGTGGAAAGTTGCATGGCAATATATCTCGGAATGCCTATGGAAATGCCATAATAGGTAGGCATGGTGGCTGTTTTGAGGAAGATATAAGGAGGTTTATGTGTGAAAGATCGTATCATATCACGGGGTTTGGATGCACCGGCGAAGTTTGCACCAACTCTCGATGTGAGAAAGGGCAATGCACAGTACCGTAGAGGCTAGCAATGATGGAAGGGTGAGAGTGCGTATAATCCATGGACTCAACATTAGTCATAAAGAACTCATATACTTATTGCAAAAATCTACAAGCCATCAAAAACCAAAGTATTACGCGCATGCTCCTAGGGGGATAGATTGGTAGGAAAAGACCATCGCTCGTCCCCGACCGCCACTCATAAGGAGGACAATCAAATAACACCTCATGTTTCAAATTTGTTGCATAACGTTTACCATACGTGCATGCTACGGGACTTGCAAACTTTAACTCAAGCACTTCTCAAATTCACAATTACTCTACTAGCATGACTTTGATATTACTACCTCCATATCTCAAAACAATTATCAAGCATCCAACTTTTCTTAGTATTCAACACACTCAAAAGAAAGTTTCACAAATCTTGAATACCAAGCATGTTATCATTAAGCAAATTACCATGCTATTAAGACTCTCAAAATAATTTAAGTGAAGCATGAGAGATCAATAGTTTCTTTAAAACAAATCCACCATCGTGCTCTAAAAGATCTAAGTGAAGCACATAGAGCAAAATTATAACGCTCAAAAGATATAAGTGAAGCACATAGAGGAAAACTACTTAGCTCAAAAGATATAAGTGAAGCACATAGAGCAAAACTACTTAGCTCAAAAAGATATAAGTGAAGCACATAGAGTATTCTATCAAATTCTAAGTCATGTATGGCTCTCTCAAAAGGTGTGTACAGCAAGGATGATTGTGGCATACTAACAACCAAAGACACAAATAATACAAGACGCTCCAAGCAAAACACATATCATGTTGGTGAATAAAATATAGCTCCAAGTAAATTACCGATGGAAGTGGACGAAAGAGGGGATGCCTTCCGGGGCATCCCCAAGCTTTGACTTTTTGGTGTCTGTCGGTGTCAAAACCGGCGGATCTCGGGTATGGGGTCCCGAACTGTGCGTCTAGGATCGATGGTAACAGGAGGCAGGGGACACGATGTTTTACCCAGGTTCGGGCCCTCTTGATGGAGGTAAAACCCTACGTCCTACTTGCTTGATTAATATTGATGATATGGGTAGTACAAGAGTGGATCTACCACGAGATCAGAGAGGCTAAACCCTAGAAGCTAGCCTATGGTATGATTGTTGTTGTAGTTGTGTCCTACGGACTAAAACCCTCCGGTTTATATAGACACCGGAGAGGGTTAGGGTTACACAAGGTCGGTTACAAAGGAGGAGATATCCATATCCGTATTGCCTAGCTTGCCTTCCACGCCAAGTAGAGTCCCATCCGGACACGAGACGAAGTCTTCAATCTTGTATCTTCATAGCCCAACAGTCCGGCCAAAGGATATAGTCCGGCTGTCCGGAGACCCCCTAATCCGGGACTCCCTCAGTAGCCCCTGAACCGGGCTTCAATGACTATGAGTCCGGCACGCAGTATTGTCTTCGGCATTGCAAGGCGGGTTCCTCCTCCGAATACACCACAGAAGAATTTGAATACAAGGATAGTGTCCGACCCTGTAAAATAAGTTCCACATACCACCGTAGAGAGAATAATATTTTCGCAAATCTAATTTGCTGACTTGTTTTGACAGCATGACGTTATGTCACGGCCCGGTGATTATTCGAACCATTTCCTTTAACTAGCCCCGCACATAATGCGAGGCAGTTTTTTGACATGTCTTGTCAAAGCAGAGATCGTGTCCCCTTATTACGAGATTTTCATCAATACGGGCATGGGTAACCCAACCGCGCCGTTGATTACGGCGCTTGGGGGATAAGCGAGTTTTACCAGGCTAGTGGGGGGCGCATAGTTTCGTTCCGCCACGCCCATATAAGGGATAAGGATTCACCTTCCGGACAGCTCCACTGCCGCTGATGAAGACGAAGACGATTGGTTGCCCAGGGCGAAGCCCCTGGGGAGATCGTAAGTATTCGGATACCAGAGTAACTCGTGGTATTCCTTTGTCGCACTGCTTTCCCTAACGCCGAACATGATTATGCAGGCCGCCACGAGCCAGTATCAATGTATCATCGGACGGCTTCCTGGGCTCGTCGGACATGGATAGCGATCCAGTTCCGACCGCCACCTCCCCTCATCCTGCTGACGACGCCGAGGTGCTGTCTCAAGAGGCATCGGGTCGAGGGGAGACAGTCCCGGAGGCGCCGCAAGGCGACCGTCCGGACTCCGGGAGCCGAGGGGACGGGGCCCCTGAGAGCTCCGAGTTTGGCCCTCAGCCAGACACCGCGCCGGAACCTCCAGTGGTTCCGGGCTCGGGCAGGCGGCCTCCTTCTAAGAGGGGCAAGACGCCTGTGCCGGTGACCTCTGTTCGTCCAAAGGTGCCGGACAATCTGCTGGAAGCGCTTCGCAGCGCTTCCATCGACGAGGAGCACCGTACTATTATGAGTGCGGTGGTCCAGAAGGTTCAGTCCGCCAAGAGCGGATTGACTGAAGCTTGTGCCAGCCTTCTAACAGGCTTTGAGGTAAGTGTTTAAAATATAGGAAAAATGTTACCACATAGACAGTAGCCCCTGATTCTTTGTTCGGTGTTCACAAAGAAAAGCCGAACAGAGGATCAAATAATATCGCAGGAGTCTAATATAAGTATGTCAATATGCGTATGCAGGCCTCGCTGCTGGCGTCCGCCGCACTGACTGCGGAGGTTGCCGTACTGAAGCAGGACCTCGAGGGGTCCAAGAAAGAGCTCAGCCTTGCCAAGAGGCAGCTCGAGGAGAACAAGGGTAATTAATACCCTGTCTATAGATATGTATATATATAAAAGAAGACGCGATTGCAAAATGACAGGATCATCGTATATTTTGCCAGGGGCCACGACCGAGGTGGCGACCCTGAAGCAAGCACTAATCAAGGCCAAAGATAAAGCGGCCAAGGAGCGCGCCGAGCGGGAAAAACAAGAGGCTCGGGTGGGCGAGGAGCAGCAAGAGCTCCAGGCTCTCGTGACGAAGCACGAGGCGTTGGAGCTTGACTCGAAGAAGCGAGAGTCTGAGCTTGCCGCGGCCTCGAGAGCACAAAAAGTGCCAAGGCAGAAGCCCAAAAGGCCCTCCAGGAGATCGACGCAATGAAGAAGATAGCAACGGGTAAGGCTTTCTATATGCAAAGCAAACATGTAAAAGTAAATTACCGATTACTTACCAGAATCTAGAGCTCTCCAGGAGCATTCGTAGATTTGCCCCACAGCGTGTCCGATGCCGCACAATTTTACTAGGCCGAGGATGGAAGCTCAACGGAGAAGCTGTTCTGGGCTCAGTATACTGAGGCCGAACACCCGGTGCCAATGAGCGACCAGCTGAAGCAGATGGTCGAGCTACATAAGGCGGCCGATCAGGCCATGAAGGGCTTTATAGTCCGGCTGTGGCCTGGCGACGCCCTTCCGAATAGCTTCTTCAACCTGGTGAGGCGGCTTGTGGATGCCTGCCCGTGGCTGGAGGTCGTCAAGCGATCTATCTGCATTGAAGGTGCACGCCGGGCTTTTGCCCGTGTGAAATTGCAGTGGGTCAAGCTAGACGCCGTGAAGCTGATCAAGGAGGGGCCGCCGGAGGGCAAGGAGCACCGCCAACCCGAGATGTACTATGAGGGTGTTCTGCCGGGTGCCCGTCTCATAGCGTACGAGTGTTCAAAAGATGTAACATTTGAGTGAGACTTGCTCGTTTTATCCTCTATTTATGAAAACTTGTTTCATATGCGCTATGCAACGCTTGTTTGAATTTAAAATATTGCCTTCTGTTTGGCTGTTTATCCAATCTGAGAGATGGCTAGTCCTCGGCTTCTGCCCCCATGCCACGAGTGCTGGGGTGTTCGGGATAAACCTGAGCACTCTTGTTCCCATGTTTGGGTCCTTCGAGGGAGGTGCTCAGCACAACGAACAAGGCAACCGGACTAATAATGCTTTATCACTCTCACTTAACCATAGAATTCTATAATTTTAAATCTCGGCGAAGCCCCTAGTATTCGGAATGCCGAATTCGGGGCGCGATACACACCTTTAAGCCGGATAGGGCCGGCCCCTCGCTCTAAGCGGCATACATCTTTAGGGACTCGAAAACCTCGCCGAACAGCGACCTTCTCTCGCCTTATCATGACAGTCAGTTTTAGCTTTCTCTACTGAGGTGCTGAACCCAGCAAAACCAGGGCACAATCGCGGTAGTTCTCCTAGCGCTACCTTAGCCGATAGAGCGGAACGTAAGGTACCAAAACATAGGAGCCGGGCAAACCCAACATTTTACCAAAGACATGATTCGGAGCTGATGCATATAATGCTATAAGTTCGGGGTGCCGCACTTGTGAAAGTGTTCGGACTTTTCACACCGTATTGTGGGGTACGTAAGCCCCTGGTGTATTGGCCGTACCAAAGTGTACGGTTGCAAGGCGTCATTAATGAACATATATATATATATAACAAGAATGCAATAATAGTTGTAATGCCATGCATTGTTTTTCAAAAATATTGCGTTAAAGCAGAGTGATACAGATAGTGTGATAAGCAAAGAGTAGGACTATGTCCCTTCCAAGGGCAAGCTAAGGAATGATATTAAATCGAATATTTCGCTCGTTACTGTAATCCACCTGGGAATTCCATGGTATGACGTAGCTGTCTGCCTGCTTGATTGCTGCATCATGTGTTCGGCAATAGTGCTACCGGACAGTGTTTCCAGAGATTAAGGTCCTGAAAAAAAGACAAAAATAACCAAACGGGAAGCCCCTAGTGCGGTTTAAGCCGCGTCTTGGGGCGTGCCGCAGTTGTGCCCCCCTCCCCACCTGTGCCCATGGTATTTTTAATGCGTAATTATGTACGCGTGGCACGAGTTTTGCCGTGGGGCTGGGATTGGGGTGGCCGCCGTATTGCTACGCGAGCTCAGATCGCGCCAGGTGGTCTATTTGCCGATTGCTCCGAGCGCGCTTGAAGGTGTCCGGGCTTTGAAGCACCGAACTGGTTGATTACCTTGAGAGGCTACTTTGTGCTTCTGCTGCGAGGGCCGCGGTGTGCTCCTCTGTTCAGAGAGAGCGCTCTGTGTTTCCATTGACTGTAATAACTCCGCGAGGTCCTGGCATCTTGAACTTGAGGTATGCATAATGCGGTACCGCATTGAATCTAGCAAATGCAGTTCGCCTGAGCAGCGCGTGATAACCACTACGGAACGGGACTATGTCGAAGATTAACTCTTCTCTTCGGAAGTTATCCGGGGATCCGAAGACCACTTCCAGTGTAATTGAGCCTGTGCAATGGGCCTCTACACCTGGAATGATGCCTTTAAAGGTCGTTTTTGTGGGTTTGATCCTTGAGGGGTCTATACCCATTTTGCACACTGTGTCCTGATAAAGCAGGTTCAGGCTGTTGCCGCCATCCATAAGGACTCGAGTGAGGTGAAATCCGTCAATGATTGGGTCTAGGACCAGTGCGGCGAATCCGCCATGACGGATACTAGTGGGGTGGTCCCTGCGATCGAAGGTGATCGGACAGGAGGACCAAGGGTTGAACTTTGGGGCGACTGGCTCCAATGCATATACGTCCCTGAGCGCACGCTTCCGCTCCCTCTTGGGGATGTGGGTTGCGTGTATCATGTTCACCGTCCACACTTGTGGGGGAAACCTCTTCTGTCCTCCGGTGTGTGGCTGCCGGGATTCCCCCTCGTCATCGCTATGTGACCCCTTGTCCTTGTTTTTGGCAATTAACTTGCCGGCCTGCTTGAACACCCAACAATCCCTGTTGGTGTGATTGGCTGGCTTGTCTAGGGTGCCGTGTATTTGACACGAGCGATCGAGTATACGGTCCAAGTTGGACGGACCCGGCGTACTTTTATTTGAATGGTTTTTCCGCTGACCGGGTTTAGAGCCTTTGAATCCGGCATTGACTGCCGTATCCTTGGTATTTTCGCTGTTAATGCGGCGCTTATGTTTGTTGCGACGTGACCTGCTATTGCCGTCCTTGGTATCCGAGGTACCATGGTTCTTTGATATGTTATTACTGCGAGCCAGCCAGCTGTCTTCTCCCGCACAAAAGCGGGTCATGAGCGTCGTGAGAGCTGCCATAGATTTCGGCTTTTTCTGACCAAGGTGCCGGGCTAGCCACTCATCTCGGATGTTGTGTTTGAAAGCCGCTAAGGCCTCTGCATCCGGACAGTCGACGATTTGATTTTTCTTTGTAAGGAACCGAGTCCAGAATTGCCTGGCCGACTCTTCTGGCTGCTGAATTATGTGGCTCAAGTCATCGGCGTCTGGTGGTCGCACATAAGTGCCCTGAAAGTTGTCGAGGAATGCGGCTTCCAGATCTTCCCAACAGCTAATGGAGTCTGCTGGCAAGCTGTTAAGCCAATGCCGCGCTGGTCCTTTGAGCTTTAGTGGGAGGTATTTGATGGCGTGTAAGTCATCACCGCGGGCCATGTGGATGTGGAGGAGGAAATCCTCGATCCATACTGCGGGATCTGTTGTGCCGTCGTATGATTCAATATTTACAGGTTTGAAACCTTCTGGGATTTGATGATCCATTACTTCGTCTGTGAAGCATAACGGGTGTGCGGCGCCTTTGTATTGGGCTATATCGTGACACAGCTCGAATGGGTCTTGCCCGCTGTGTTCGGCCCGGCCGGATTTGCTTTTACTGTATCCGGCGTGACATTTATCGTCTCGCAGAGTGGTGCGCCCTCGTGATCCATAGATCGATCTTGCATGCTTTGCTTTGTCCTCCAATATGTCTCGCAGGTCTGGCGTATCTCCCCATGCCTTTTTATTTGAATGGCATCAGGGTGGAGGCTGAGTTTTTGGCTGGAATGGCTCTCTATCGCGGCCACGAGGTGGCCGATCAGCCGTATCATACGCTTCTTCCTCCAGTCGAAGTAGCAACCTGCACTTTGGGTAACTCTTGGAGGGGCGCTCGAGTTTATATTCCTCGGCCGCGAGGACTTCAGTCCATCTGTCAGCTAGCAGATCCTGATCAGCTTGAAGCTGCTGCTTTTTCTTAAGGCTATTTTTCCGTGGCTATAAGCCGGCGTTTGAAGCGCTCTTGTTCGACGGGATCCTCTGGTACAACGAATTTGTCGTCGCCGAGGCTTGCCTCGTATTCGGAGGGGGGCACGTAATTATCATCCTCCTCCTCTCCATCTGCCGCTCTCTCAGGAGCTCTCTCAGGAGGGCTGGCTCTCCATCCTCCTGCTCTAAATCTTGCTGGAGGGGATTGTTGTTGTCTTCGGCACTATCCGGAGTGTTATTATCTCCTGTGCCGGTATCACCACTTTTGCTTTGGCGGGACTTAGAGCGGCGCCGCTGACGTCGGCGCTTGGGTTGCTTCTTGGAGGGGTCATCCTCCGCTATCTCGTCGCCATTGCCTTCTTTGGGTGTATCCACCATGTATATATCGTATGATGAGGTGGCTGTCCAGTGCCCCTGTAGGCAGTGGTTCCTCTTCGTCTCCCGCATCGTCGTCCATACCGTCGATGTCTTCGGAGTCGAAGTCGAGCATGTCGGTTAAGTCATCGACAGTGGCTACTAAGTGGGTGGTGGGTGGGCCGCGAATTTCTTCGTCGTCCGCATCCCAGTCCTGCCGGACATAGTTCGGCCAGGATCCTCCTGACAAGGAGAGAGACCTTAATGAGTTCAGTATGTCGCCACAAGGGCGAGTGCTGAAAAATATCCGCGGAGGTAAACTCCATGATCGGCGCCCAATCGGATTCGATAGGAACGGGCAGGCGGTTCGGAGTCCGTGGCCGAAGGATCCGGCAGTTTAGACAACACGGCTCTCGTGCAAGGGTAAGGTCGTTGTTCGGCTCGATCGCCGCTGAGGGTAAGGCCTCCGTGGCGGGGTCCATCCACCCGTCCATGGACGGCACAACTGGCTCCGAATTGAGGGTCGGAGCGGCTGCCGGTGCGATCTCTGAACACTATCTGATGGTAGAGCTAAATCGTACTCATCGTGACCGCGGACGCACAAGGCAGAGGCTCGAATCCGTCGAAGATCAAGTCTCCGCGGACATCGGCCGTGTAGTTTAAGCTTCCAAACCTGACCTGGTGGCCAGGGGCGTAACTTTCGATCTGCTCTAGATGGCCAAGCGAATTGGCCCGCAGTGCAAAGCCCCGAACACGAAGATCTGTCCGGGGAAAAGTCTCACCCTGGACTGCATCGCTATCGATGAGGAGCCATCAAGCCTAATGAAAGCCTAATGGAGATGACACAGAGTGAGGGAGTCCTGGATTAGGGGGTGTTCGGATAGCCGGACTATACCTTCAGCCGGACTCCTGGACTATGAAGATACAAGATTGAAGACTCCGTCCCGTGTCCGGAACGGACTTTCCTTGGCGTGGAAGGCAAGCTTGGCGATACGGATGTTCAGATCTCCTACCATTGTAACCGACTCTATGTAACCCTAACCCTCTCCGGTGTCTATATAAATCGGAGGGTTCTAGTCCGTAGAAAAACATACACATCGACAATCATACCATAGGCTAGCTTCTAGGGTTTAGCCTCTCTGATCTCGTGGTAGATCAACTCTTGTAATACCCATATCATCAATATTAATCAAGCAAGACGTAGGGTTTTACCTCCATCGAGAGGGCCCGAACCTGGGTAAAACTTCGTGTCTCCTGCCTCCTGTTACCATCTGGCCTAGACGCACAGTTCAGGACCCCCTACCCGAGATCCGCCGGTTTTGACACCGACATTGGTGCTTTCATTGAGAGTTCCTCTGTGCCGTCGCCATCAGGCCCGATGGCTCCTACGATCATCAATGGCGATGCAGTCCAGGGTGAGACCTTCCTCCCCGGACAAATCTTCGTCTTTGGCGGCTTCGCACTGCGGGCCGATTCACTTGGCCATCTAGAGCAGATCGAAAGCTACACCCCTGGCCGTCAGGTCAGATTCGGAAGTTTAAACTACACGGCCGACATCCGCGGGGACATGATCTTCGATGGATTCGAACCACTGCTGAGCGCGCTGCACTATCACGACAAGCATGATCTAGCTCTGCCGCCGAACAGTGCCCTGGAGGCCGCACCTGCATCGGTTCCGACCCTTAGTTCGGAGCCGACCGCGCCGATCGAGGATGGGCGGTTGGACGCCACCTCGGGGGCTGCGATCCCAATGGCGGTTGAGCCGAACACCAGCCCCGTACTCTGCAAGACTCGTGACTCCATGGAGATGGATTCTTTTCCGGACTCCGAACTCTCCGCGCCCCTGCCGAGCGAATCCGATTGGACGCCGATCATGGAGTTCACGGCCGCGGACGTCTTTCAGCACTCGCCTTTCGGCGATATCCTGAAGTCACTGAAGTCTCTCTCTTTATCAGGAGAACCCTGGCCTGACTACGGTCAGCAAGGTTGGGATTCGGACGATGAAGAAATTCAAAGCCCACCCACCACCCACTTGGTAGCCACTGTCGACGATTTAACCGACATGCTCGACTTCAACTCCGACGACATTGACGGTATGGACGCCGATGAAGGAGACGATGAAGAATCAGCGCCTATCGAGCTCTGGAACGCCACCTCATCATATGATGTATACATGGTGGACGCACCCAAAGGTGACGACGAGGAGCGGAAGGACGCACCAAAGGGTTGTTCCCTCGAAAAGCAGTCAAAGCGGCGATGCAAGCGCCGCCCCAAATCCTGCCTCGACAGAAATAGCGATCACACTGATCCAGCGCTGGAGCAGGGCGAACCGCTGCCAGACAACAGCAATCCGGATAATCAAACCGAACAAACAAATCCTATCAATGATAATGGTCCGGACGACATAACGCCGGACAGGCACTCGGAGCAGCAGAATGCCCGTAAAAGGCTCGTTGCCACCGCAAGGAGCCTCAAAAAGCAGAAGCGGAGGCTCAAGGCCGCGCAAAACACGCTCCAATTCAGATGGAGCAAAATACTCAACACTACAGCAAGGTACAGCGACAATCGCCCCTCCAAGAGCTACCCAAAGCGGAAGCTGCTACCCGAATTCGATGAGGAGGCCTCAGACCCCCCACAACCAAATATCAAAGCAGCCACCTGGTCGGATAGACGACCCCTCTACCACCACAGAACGACATTCAACGCCGCTCACAATGCAACACGCGACCCATGCAAGGGCTCGCACCCAAAGGACAGTGCAACAAGATCCATCTATGGACCACGCAAGCGCGCCCCAGCATACAATGCAACACAACAAACATCCGAACAACGCGGCACACCCAGCTACAGGGGTGCCGCACACCCCCTATGTTTCACCGATGAGGTGCTGGACCATGAATTTCCAGAGGGATTCAAGCCCGTAAACATAGAGGCATATGACGAAACAACAGACCCTGGGGTCTGGATTGAGGACTATATCCTTCATATACATATGGCTCGAGGGGATGATCTCCATGCCATCAAGTACTTACCTCTCAAACTCAAAGGGCCAGCTCGTCACTGGCTCAAAGGCCTCCCCGAAAGCTCCATTGGAAGTTGGTAAGAGCTCGAAGACGCCTTTCGGGCAAACTTTCAAGGGACTTATGTCCGACCTCCGGATGCGGACGACCTGAGTCACATAACTCAACAACCCGGAGAGTCGGCCCGAAAGCTTTGGAATAGGTTTCTTACTAAAAAGAACCAGATTGTCGACTGTCCGGACGCCGAAGCCTTAGCGGCTTTCAAGCACAGCGTCCGCGACGAATGGCTCGCCAGACACCTCGGCCAAAACAAGCCGAGAACGATGGCCGCATTAACAAACCTCATGACCCACTTTTGCGTGGGTGAGGACAGCTGGCTAGCCAGATGCAGCACCAGCGACCCCAGTACATCTGAAGTTAGAGATGGAAACGGGAAATCACGGCGCAACAGCAATAAAAAATGCCAGAATAAAGAAGACAGCACGAAGGGCACGGCAGTAAATGCCGGATTCGAAGTCCCTCGACCAAACCAAAAGCCGCCCTCCAAAGGCACCAGGGATGAACTGTCCAGCCTCAACAAAATTCTGGACCAAGTATGTCAGATCCATAGTACCCCTAGCAAACCTGCTAATCATACCCACAGAAAATGTTGGGTCTTCAAGCAGTCCGGCAAGCTTAACGCCATACACAAGGGGGAGGATACACCAAGTGAAGACGAGGACGAACCTCCCAAGCAAGACAAGGGGGAACAAAAGAAATTTCCACCTGAAGTCAAAACAGTAAACGTGTTACACGTGATCAAGAGAAAAAACAATGCGGCACTCCCTGAAAAATATACCCAAGTGCCTGTCACCGCGAAGTCCCGCCATTGGTCGTCTCAACCAATCACCTTCGACCATCGTGATTACGCATCAAGTATCCGGCATGCAGGATGGGCTGCACTGGTATTAGACCCAGTAATTGGCGGATACCACTTCACACGAGTCTTGATGGATGGCGGCAGTAGCCTAAACCTAATATATCAGGATACAATCCACGGGATGGGGTTAGACCCAACACAAATTCGCCATAGCAATACTACCTTTAAAGGAGTAACGCCAGACCCAGGGGCTCGTTGTATGGGCTCCCTCCTACTACAAGTTATATTCATCTCCCCCGATAACTTCCGTCGCGAGCATTTAACTTTCCACATCGCTCCGTTTAAAAGTGGCTATCAAGCACTACTCGGACGCGAAGCTTTCGCTCGCTTTAATGCAATACCACACTATGCCTCCCTAACACTCAAGATGCCCGGTCCACGTGGCATCATTTCAGTGCACGGAAGTATCAAGCGAATTCTGCGCGCTGAAGAGAGTGAGGCTGCCTTGGCAGCCGCACACTAAAGGCGTCCGGACCAGCAAAAGCATCCAATAGGTCATCAAGACCTCAGACACAACTAATCAAGTCCGGCACCGCTACTCATATCAAATAAACGGTCACACCCCTATCTTTTAAAAGTACAAGGGGCTCAACGCACGCAGACGAGTGGCAATTTCTTCTTATCTTGAACTATACATGGTTTCTTTAGAAAACTATCCTTTTGCACGACAACTTTTTTTACCTAAATTTCTATCTTTTACAGATGATCATCGTGCTACACCCGTCCAGGATACGACACAACGGAGACACAGGCGCAGACGTGCAGCAGGGACCCGCCCCAATGATTCTTTTTAGATTAAGACCCTGCGTAAACCTTTTTTACTGTCTCTTGTTGATACATATCCACCGTTGAGAAGGATGCTGACGTCTTGGCATGTGGCCACGCCAGAACAATGCACGTACCTGGACACAAGGGGCTTCTTACAAAGGCCATTCTTCAGGCCCGGTTTATACCACAAAGACCGAATACCTTAGGGAGTGTTCGGCGTCGCGAGTTTGGCCCTATATGCATCAGCTCCGAGTCATTGTCTTTGGTCAAATGTTGGGTTTGCCCGGCTCCTGTGTTTTGGTGCCTTACATTCCGCTTTACCGGCTAAGGTAGCACCAGGAGAACTACTGCAATTGTGCCCGGGTTCATCCAGACGAGCACCTCAGTAGAGAAAGCCGAAAACTGACTGTCATGATCTAGCGTGAGACTGGTCAACCACTCGATGACCCATGGGAATGTTAGAATTCCTCCACCTTAACGAAGGGCCACTTTCTGGCCAGGCATATACGCAACCCGGGATCGGGAGAGTGTGGAGCCACCAGGTGCTATTTAGTAGCCCCACTGTCAAACTCCTATGGCTAAGTGAAAGTGTTAAAGCATTATAGTCCGGTTGCCTCGCTCGCTCCGCTATCACCTCCTTAATAGGACCAAGACGTTGGGTTAAGTGTGAACGCGTGTTTTTGCGAACACCTCCGCATTATATACGTGGGGGTTGAAGCCGACGACTGCAATCTTTTAGGTTATACACATGTATACATAAACGGCCGCCCAGGAGGCATCACATTACTTTCAGGCAAAAGTATAAAAGTAGCCTTATAAAAATTTATAAAAGCATTTCGCTTACAATGATATTACATGTCACTCAAACACAATATTTTTTGAGCACTGGGTCTCTATCAAACGAGCACCCTCAAGAACTTCCTCAAAGTAGTGCTCAGCAGCCTTTCGACCTATGGCCGAATCCTGCGTTGCAACAGTGGTAGCATCCATCTCTGCCCAGTATGCTTTAGCACGGGCAAAGGCCATCCGTGCGCCTTCTATGCACGCCGACCTCTTCATCGCATTTATGCGCGGCACCACATCGAGGACCTGGTGCACCAAGCTAAAATAGCTGCTCGGTTTTGACCTTCCCGGCCATAGCTGATCCACAACAGACCTCATGGAGAGTCTGGACAACCTATTTAGTTCGTCCCATTCGGCTAATTGGTCCGTCAACGAAAGCGGACGCTCGGGAGAATGGAATTGCCTCCAGAACAGCTGGTCTACTTCACGGTTCGTCTGACTCTGGAAGTACTTGGCCGCATCGGCAGCGCTCGCCGCCAAATCCATATACGCATCCTACGAACTCCACAGCCGATCCAGAGGGGCATACCGTGGATCTCCGTACTTCCTTTGCAGTATAAAGGACTTCCCGGCTACAATATCCCCGGCTTCCCGCAGCTCCTCCTTCTTTGCCCTCATAGCAGAGCGGAGGTCTTTTCCCATTGCAGCAGCCTTCTCGAGGTCCGATGCCTTCGCCTGGTTTTCCTTCTCAAGAGCGCGACAATGGTCTATGACAGCTTTTAATTCTACGGCCATATTTGCCATCTTCTCCCGGCTCTCGCCATGTGCGGCCTTCTCGGCTCGCAACTCTTCGGCCGCCTTCAAAGCAGCCGCATTACCCAATCTTTCTTGTTCCTTGGCTCGGGCAAGTTCCGCCCGCAAGGCTTCAACAGTGGCAGCTCCATCTGCAGTCATAACATGTTAAAAACACTGGCATCATACTCTTCCTATGTGGCGTTTACCAGACAAGGATACTTACCCTGCGCCTCGTCAAGCCTTTTGTTAACAAGCTCGATGTCGGCATCTGCCGCATCCAACTGCCGTTCTAAATGGGCAAACTGGCTAGTCCGGCTGGCCATCGGAGCTTCCATCTCCTGCACATAAAGGCAGCATGGTTATTAACTGGGAATATGATCCTCCGTTCGTCATCGTTTCCGACGACAACCAGAGTCTCAGGGGCTACTATCTACACAGGGCACACCTAGCATGTGCAGGACTATTACACATTCCTTTTACGTACCTCAAAGCCTGTCAGTAGACTCATAAAAGCTTCATGCAATCCGCTTTCGGCGGACGATATCCTCTCCAGCACCGTATTCATCAGCACACGGTGATCGTTTGAGATGGCCGCTCGCCCCACCAACTCCCTTAGAATGTCCGATCGCACACTAGATGGCGTCAGACTCTTTTGTCTACTCTCTTCGGGAGCCGGACACTGGGAGCCTCGGTGATCAATTGGATCACCTTCTGGCTTCTCCGCACTCGGAGAGGCCCTCCGCGACGACACTTCAGGGTCGCCCGCTTTCGGAGCGGAGGAGTCCGAAGGAGGCGTCTCGCTCTCCATCATCTCTGGAAGAAGATCCCCCGAAGACGAGCTCATTTGAGAGGGGCTAAGTCCCGAACTGCACAAATATATGCGGTGGTTATTTTCTCAGAAGAAAAGGATGGCATATCTATACTATTAAAGTTTTCGGGTCACATACGACTCCCGGGAGAATTGATCCCCCCGCGGACTTTGTGCGGCAGCAGCGCCCCCCAAGGTAGGGCCCCCGGTGGAAGATTTCTTCTCCCGTTTGGAAGCTTCGGCTTCTGAATTCCCGGGCGCAGTCCTTTTCCTCTTCCGGTCGTCTTCCTTCACGGAGACGCTCGCTCCCTCGGTTAGAATATGCAGCGTTGGGGGCCCGCGTCCGCCCGCATTACCCTCCACAGTATCTTCCTTCAAGGGATCCGGGCAAGGTGCGGTCTGGAGCATCTTTTCCAATACCGGATTCTCCAAACCCTCAGGGAGGGGGGCCGAACACCGAATCAACTTCGCCTTTGTTAGCCAGTCCTGGTCGAAAAAGCAAACTCTCAGAAATAACTTCGTAACGAAGGAAAGATAATATGTTCGGCCGGAAGATTCCTTACCTGTTCGGCGGCGCGGTTACTGCTCAGGCCCACGTCCTCGATGATTTCCGCTTCCTTCGAGGGCTCCGAGCAAGGTGCGACCTCGAGCATCTTTTCCAATACTGGATTTTCCAAACCCTCAGGGAGGGGGGCCAAACACCGAATCATCTTCGCCTTTGTTAGCCAGTCTTGGTCAAAAAGCAAACTCTCAGAAATAACTTCATAATGAATAAAAGACAGTGTGTTCGGCCAGAGGATTTCTTACTTGTTCGGCGACGTGGTTACTGCTCAGGCCCACGTCCTCGGTAATATCCGGACACTCTACTTGAGGTCCGAAGAATGACTTGTACATCTCCTCGTGCGTTAGGTCGAGGAAACTGTGAATAGCACGCGGTCCCTCTGGGTTGAACTCCCACAAGAGCAGGGGCCGGCGTTTGCAAGGCTGGACTTGACGAACCAGCATAGTTTGTATTACCACAACCAAATTAAAATCTCCCTCGAAGAGATCTCGGATGCGGCTTTGCAGTATAGGCACATCCTTGGTTGGACCCCAGCTCAGACCTCTGCTAATCCATGACATCAGTTGTGGTGGGGGGCCCGAGCGGAAAGCGGGGGCAGCCGCCCACTTGGCACTTCTGGGAGCAGTGACGTAAACCCCCTCCCGCTGCCATAATTCGGACACCTCTGGAAAGGAACCTTTCGACCATGGAGCTCCTGCCATCTTGCCTATTGATGCACCTCCGCACGCTGCATGTTGCCCCTCGATCATCTTCGGCTTTACTTCAAAGGTCTTGAGCCATAGGCCGAAGTGAGGGGTAACGCAGAGGAAGGCCTCACACACAACAATAAATGTCGAGATGTGGAGAAAGGAGTCCGGAGCTAGATCGTGGAAATCTAGCCCGTAATAGAACATCAAACCCCGGATGAAGGGATCCAGAGTGAGGCCTAGACCTTGGAGGAAGTGGGAGACGAACATGACGTTCTCGTTGGGTTCGGGAGTAGGGACAATCTGCCCTCGAGCAGGCAGCCGATGCGAAACCTCGGCAGTCAGGTATCTGGCCTCCCTCAATTTCTTAATGTCCTCTTCCGTAACGGAGGAGGGCATCCATCAGCCTTGAAGGCTGGATCCGGACATGATTGAAGATCCGGAACACCTAACCTGGGCTTTGGGTGTTAGAACTCGAGGCGGGGGAAGGGTTCGATTGAGCACGAGAGGGAAAAGCGAAAACCTTGTCCCTTTATAAAGAGGGTGAATATCAAGCGTCCTCTCCGTAGCCGTTTAGGACTTGCCTATAATCTAGGAGTCCTAGACACGGTTGGGTTACCCATGACCGTATTAATGAGAATCCCGTAATTGGGGGAACACGATCTCCGCTTCGACAAGACGTGTCAAGAAACCGCCTCGCGTTATGTGCAGGGCTGGTTAAAAGAAACGGTTCGAATAATAACCGGGCCATGACGTAACGTCATGCTACCAAAACAAGCCAGCAAATTAGATCTGTGAAAATATTATTCTCTCTACGGTGGAATGTGGAACTTATTTGGCAGGGTCGGACACTATCCTTGTATTCAAAATCTTCTGTGACGTATTAGGAGAAGGAACCCGCCTTGCAATGCCGAAGACAATACTGCGCGCCGGACTCATCGTCGTTGAAGCCTGGTTCAGGGGCTACTGAGGGAGTCCTGGATTAGGGGGTCTCCGGATAGCCGGACTATCGCCATTGTCTGGACTGTTAGACTATGAAGATACAAGATTGAAGACTTCGTCTCGTGTCTGGATGGGACTCTACTTGGCGTGGAAGGCAAGCTAGGCAATACGGATATGGATATCTCCTCCTTTGTAACCGACCTTGTGTAACCCTAACCCTCTCCGGAGTCTATATAAATCGAAGGGTTTTAGTCCATAGGACAACAACCACAACATACAATCATACCATAGGCTAGCTTCTAGGGGTTAGCCTCTCTGATCTCGTGGTAGATCTACTCTTGTAACACCCATATCTTCAATATTAATCAAGCAGGACGTAGGGTTTTACCTCCACCAAGAGGGCCCGAACCTAGGTAAAACATCGTGTCCCCTGCCTCCTGTTACTATCCGGCCTAGACGCACAGTTCGGGACCCCCTACCCGAGATCCGCCGGTTTTGACACCGACAAATCTTGCCACACTTTTTTTGTCTATGACATGTGGGGTTCACTGCTAATAAAAAAATTTCTTGTCATAGGTGTGGCTAACAAAAAAGACTTATATTTAGGAATGCAGGGAGTAGAAAATATAAATAATAATGAATGTTGGGGCAACCCACGTTTCCGATAATTTTAGCCATGGGCTTGTTCAGAATTTTTACGAGGGGGTGGTTGTTCATTTAATGGAGGGACTTGTACCAGACTTGAATTATACAAAGTGCGACCTGGAACACTATAACACCACTTGGAACAAGCGGGTAGCTATCTCAAAAAACAATCAACAACTAAAAAAATGGTGACCTGGCACGTAGTACACAATTTTAAACGATTGTTTTGATGGAGTGAAAAAGGAAAACTACCCCACTACGTATATATAGGTTGGAGCCTCCGCGCTTGCTTGCTAGGGTTGCTCTATTGACACACTCTCATCCTCTCTAGATCTAAACAAGATAGGGGTGGTAACACTGTCTTTCTCCCTTCAAAGAACACTGTCTTTCTATCCTCACAGCTGGTTACAGATCTGGACGTATCCCCCTCCACCGGTGAAGGGGAGGAGGGGCAGCGTTTAGGCTGTCGTCGACAGCAAGGGAGGAGACCCACTATTGGCCGCACCATTATCTCTGGCTGAGCGCCAGCGCGGGAGGTCCTTCGATCCCATCGTCGTTGCCCTAGTGTGGGCGGATCCGGCCTCCCGCCACCCGCCTATCCAAATCCCGACGACCTTCAGGAATATCTTCATTCGAAACCACCTTAGCTCTACTTCCCCAGCTCGCTATGTCGCTCCATGTGCATCATTTTCTACCTCTTTGCCCCTCTCGATTGGGTGGTCCAACATCCCCTATTTTTTTTCTTCTATTGTTAGAGGTAAATCTACTTCGTGGAGTGGAATCTTGTACTTGGTTCAAACAAGAAGGGGTTGTCTGGTTTGTGACTAACTTCGCCAAAGGTTGCCACACCTAAGGTTAGGCAAGTTTGACTAACTTAGGTGAGTGTTTGGTTCAAGCCACACCTTAGGCAAGCCACACTTGATCCCCACATGGCATACACACAAAAAGTGTGGCAAGATTCCCTTAGGCTTGCCAACTTGTGGCTTTCATTTTGATGAACTAAGGGGCTGTTTGGTTTGTGACTAACTTTGCCAAAGGTTGCCACACCTAAGGTTAGGCAAGTTTGACTAACT
>NW_024112785.1:0-10559 GCF_003073215.2 Triticum urartu | reverse complement strand
GGCCTTTTCGGTCCCTGGGTTAACCGTTGGAGTATCAAACGAAGTCCAAATTATACGAAACTTGACAGGCGGTCTACCGGTAGTAAACCAAGGCCGCTTGGCAAGTCTCGGTCCTATCCGGAAATGTTTAATCCCCACACATGAAAGAAAGGTAGAAATGACAACCGGAGGAGAACGAAGTGCCGGAATGCGAAACGGACAACGGGGAAAATGCTCGAATGCATGATTTGAACACGTAAGCAAATGCAATGCACATGATGACATGATAAGAGATGCATGACAACGATAACAACACACGGAGACAAAGACCCGAACCCGAGAAAATAAAATAACTTAAGGCCGGAAATGGCAAGAGTTGGAGTACAAATTGGGTAAATCATATCCGGGGTGTTACATAGGAGCCCCTGCTTGATCGAATCGCTGACGTTGTTGAGTCTAGAAGAAAATGTTTTGAGTCTTAGGATTATATATATCGGAGAGTAGGATTCTTTTTACTCCGCAGTCCCTTCGTCGCTCTGGTGAGGCCTCCTAACGTAGAGTTTTGACTCTTCTCTCCTCAAATTTCATGATTTTTTTAGGATCATGCGGGTATCTTGGAATTGTTCCGATGGTTTTATGACGAGAAAATTGTTCTTGGTGCCTCCTGACATTTTGGGGTTGTGGCAGTGTCCCGGGGAGTTGAGCTCTGAGGTGTTGTCGTCACAATTTTATCGTTGCAATTCTGGAATACCTGAGTTCACCGACATCGAAAATCTCCTTTATGCAGTTGTTGGTGAGATAACCTCGACGCCACCCACTACAGGGGCGGGAGTTCGGGAGTATTGCCATAACTCGTATAACGGATGCTTTTCGAAGGTTGAGGTAAATGATTTCCGAAGGTTTCTTGGTTATGTGTTGAAGGATGGATACAACTGGATGTAGGATTTCCTAGTTTTGGGTGAGATATTATGCTTCCCCTGTATCCCCAACACCTGATTGCATAACCAGAAAGTTTTGGGAGTTTTGGGTGAGATATTATGCTTCCCCTGTACCTTGTTGCTTTATTCTTCTACCTTTTTTCTAAGTGGCTTCTCAATTTATGGAAATGTGATGATTTACTTTGGAATTCATTCATTCATTCTTGTTCGAATCTTAAGGCTATATGTTGCAATTTCTATCCATTGATTCAGCTTGAATATATGTCTTTTAAGATGCTAACGGATGTCAACCTCTTCAGGATGGCTCCTCCAACGCGTCAGAATCCGGAACCTCCGCCACCACCTCCACCTCCGGAGGCATGACAAGCTGTCATGGCCGCCACCAACGCCAACACTCAGATGCTTTTGCAACTCTTGCAAGAGCGCAACCAAGGAAATCAAGGCCAAGGCAACAATCAGCCCCAGTTTGCTACGCTCAGTCAGTTCCTCGCAAACCAGCCAAGGTCCTTCAGCAACTGTGTCGAGGCCACAGACGCCGATGACTGGCTCGTGGATATCTGCAAACATTTTGAGTGTAGCAATGTCAGGTCTGAGGACTTTGTCAAGTTTGCTTCGTTCCAACTCAAAGACCAAGCTGCTGAGTGGTATCAACAATACAAGGATTCCAGAGGAGGTCGTGTGATTACCTGGGATGATTTCCGCCGAGACTTCAAAGCTCACCACATTCCACAAAGTGTTGCTGAGAGTAAGCGCAAGGAGTTCCGCAATCTCAAGCAAGGCAGCATGTCTGTTTACCAATACAACATCCTGTTTCAGAGGCTCGCTCGCTTCTCTAAACAAGACGTCCCTGATGAGAAGAGCATGATTTATCAATTCAGAGGTGGCCTCAGAGAAGATCTGCAATTAGCTCTTGTGCTTTTTGAGCCGACCAAGTATGATGAATTCTACAACATGGCACTAAAGAAAGAGGCCGCTCAGCTCAAGTGCGATGCTTCTAAGAAGAGAGTCAGGGATGCATCTCCTTCTTCTTCTTCTTCAACTCAAGTGGCAGCTAAGCAACAGAAGTTTTGGTTGCCTCCTCCTCCTCCGTTCCGTCAGCCTTACCAACAGAAGAGTAAAGGTGGCAATGGATCTTCCCACCCACCCAACCTAGGATATCAGAACAAAGCACGGTCTCATGCTCCAAGGTCAAGTGCTCCTTATCACCATCCGCTCTCATAGGTTACTTGCAACAAGTGTCAGCAGAAAGGGCACTATGCAAACAAATGCTTCGACCAAAGGCGCCTTCCGCCTCCTCCTCTTGTGAGATCTGCGAGCAATGCAGTGGTCAAGCATAATCTGAAGTCTGCAAAGGTCAACATGATGAACGCAGCTCAGGCAGAGGACTCTTCAGAAGTGATCATGGGTAATCTTCCTATTAACGATATTCCTGCAAAAGTCCTTTTTGATACTGGTGCATCGCATTGTTTCATTTCAAGACCATTTGCATCTAAGCATGAGTTGCTTTTCCAAGATTTGCCTAGGCAGTTATCAGTTGTCTCTCCGGGTAAATTCATGAATGCAAGCTCTATGGTTCCAAATGTTTCTATCAACATGGGCAACTATAAATTTCTGTCCTCTCCAATTGTTCTTGGTAACTCGGATATCGGTCTAATTCTCGGCATGGACTGGCTTTCTAAGCACAAGGCTCAGCTTGATTATGCTGCCAGGCAGATTCAATTGACACACTCGTCTAAGGATATGATCATCTATGCCGCTCGTGATGATACCATTCGACTGTTTTCTCTCAACAAGAAGGGCGAGTTGGATGCCATCTCTCAGATTCTAGTCGTTTGTGAATATCAAGACGTCTTTCCAGAAGAGCTTCCAGGAATGCCTCCTCACCAGCCAATTGAATTCGTTATCGATCATGAGCCTGGAACGGAACCTGTTTGCAAATGTCCTTACAAGCTTGGACCAGAAGGGTTGAAGGAGCTGAAGAAACAACTCGATGAACAAGAGCGTATGGGTCTGATCAGACTGGGTTCTTCTCCATGGGGTTGTAGTGTTCTTTTTGTCATGAAGAAGGATGGAACGGACCGACTTTGTGTCGACTACCGTTCATTGCACAAGAAGATAATAAAGAACAAGTACCCACTTCCCAGCATCAATGAGCTATTCGAGCAACTTAAAGGTGCTCAAGTTTTCTCCATCTTGACCTCCATATGGGTTATCATCAGATTCACATTCGTGAACAAGATATCCCCAAGACAACATTCATAACAAGCTATGGTTCTTATGAATATACTGTCATGTCTTTCGGCCTTGTCAATGCTCCTCCAACGTTCTCTCGCATGATGAACTTCATCTTCAACTCTTACACAAATGATTTCGTCTTGGTATATCTCGATGATATATTGGTCTTTTCCAAGAACAAGGAGGATCGTGCCAAGCATTTGAGATTGGTGCCGGACAAACTCAGAGAACATCAGTTCTATGCGAAGTTTTCAAAGTGTGAGTTTTGGCTCGATGAGGTTCTCTACCTTGGCCATATCATCTCCGCCAAGGGCATTTTTGTTAATCCTGAGAAGGTGTCTGCAATTGTGAATTGGGAACCGCCTCATAATTTCAAGCAGCTCCGCGGCTTTCTTGGGCTTGCAAGCTATTGTCGAAGATTCTTTGAGAATTTCTCTAAGATTGCAAAGCCTCTTTCCAACCTCCTCTAGAAGCATGTCAAGTATGTCTGGATGCCTGAATGTGACATGGCCTTCAACACCCTCAAAGAGAAGTTAGTCACAGCTCCAGTTCCGACTCCTCCTAATGAATCCAAACCATTCGAAGTTTTCTGTGATGCCTCCCTGCAAGGTCTCGGTGCTGTGTTAATGCAAGAGAAGAAAGTTGTGGCCTATACCTGTCGCCAATTGAAGCCCAACGAAAAGAACTACCCCACTCATGACCTCGAGTTGGCGGCCGTTGTCCATGCTCTTTTAACATGGATACATCTCTTGTTGGGAAGAAAAGTGGACATCTTCACTGATCATAAGAGCCTCAAGTACATCTTCACTCAGCCCAACCTCAACCTCAGGCAGACTCATTGGGTCGAAATGATTCAAGAGTATAATCCGAGTATTGAATATACCCCAGGCAAGGCCAATGTCATTGTAGATGCTTTGAGCAGGAAGGCTTACTGCAACAGCCTAATTCTCAGGCCCTTCCAACCGGACCTTTCTGAAGCTTTTCGTAAACTAAATCTCCAAGTTGTTCCTCAAGGTTTCATTTCCAACCTTCAAGTCTCTCCCACTTTGGAAGATCAAATTAGCGAGGCACAACTTCTTGATGCCATGGTTAAGAAGGTGAAAAAATGGGATTGCCAAGAGCCAACCCAAGTATAAGTGCTATCGCCTTGATGACAAGGATACTCTCTTCTTCGAGGATCGCATTGTTGTGCCTAAAGGTGACCTTCGTAAAGTCATTATGAACGAGGCTCACAATTCCCTCCTATCCATTCATCCTGGAAGTACGGAGATGTACCATGAACTCAAGCAGTCGTATTGGTGGACTCGAATGAAGCGAGAAATTGCTCAGTTCGTGAATGAATGTGATGTCTGCAGAAGAGTGAAAGCAGAGCACCAACGGCCAGCTGGTCTCCTCCAACCTCTTGCTATTCCAGAATGGAAGTTTGACCATATTGAGATGGACTTCGTGACTGGATTTCCCAAGTCCAAGTGTGGCAATGATGCTATCTTTGTTGTCATCGACAAGCTTACAAAAGTGGCTCATTTTCTTCCTATCAAAGAATCTATCACAGCAGCTCAGCTGGCAGAGCTATACACCCCCAGGATTGTCTCCTTGCATGGCATTCCGCAGTTAATATCTTGAGATCGTGGAAGCATCTTTACTTCTAAGTTCTAGGACTCCTTTCAGAAGGCCATGGGAACCAACATTCGCTTTAGCATAGCCTTTCATCCTCAAACTAGTGGACAAGTCGAGCGAGTCAATCAAATTCTTAAAGATATGGTCAGGGCTTGTGTCATTTCTTTCGGTATGAAGTGGGAAGATTGCCTTCGATATGCTGAGTTCTCCTACCACAACAGCTTCCAAGCAAGCTCGAGGAAGGCCCCATTCAAGATTCTCTATGGCAGAAAAAGTGTCGTACTCCTCTTAATTGGTCAGAGACTGGTGAACGCCAACTTCTTGGCAATGACTTAATCACAGAAGCTGAAGAAATGTGCAAAGTCATCTGTGAAAATCTCAACGCTGCGCAATCACGCCAGAAGAGTTACTATGATAGAAAGCATCATGACTTGGCTTTCGAGATCGGAGACCATGTCTACCTCCGTGTCTCTCCAATCAAAGGTACTCATCGCTTCGGTATCAAAGGGAAGCTTGCCCCTAGATACGTGGGTCCTTTCAAGATCATTGGCAAAAGAGGCGATCTCGCCTATCAACTTGAACTTCCGTCCAACTTTGCAAACGTGCATGACGTGTTTCACGTGTCACAGCTTCGCAAGTGCTTCAAGACGCCTGAGCGCACCATCAACTTTGAAGAGATTGATCTCCAAGAAGACCTGTCTTATCAAGAGCATCCTGTGGCTATTCTTGAAGAAACTGAGCGCAAGACTCGCAACAAGTCTATCAAATTCCTGCAAGTGAAGTGGCCACACTATTCCGACTGAGAAGCCACCTGGGAACGTGAGGACAACCTCCGTTCCGAATATCCGGAGTTCTTTAAGTCCTAGATCTTGGGACTAGATCCTTTCGTAGTGGTGGAGTGTTGTAACACCCCGAATGTAACTTACCATATTTGTACTCCAACTCTTGACATTTTCGGCTCTAAGTTATGATTTTCCCTTCGTGGTTGGGTTTTGTCTTTGTTTTGCATTTTTTCCATGTCATGCATAATATATCATGTCATCATGTGCATCTCATTTGCATACGTGTTCGTCTCATGCATCCGAGCATTTTCCCCGTTGTCCGTTTTGCAATCCGACACTCCTACGTCCTCCGGCGCCCCCTTTTGCCTCTTTTCGTGAGCGGGTGTTAAACTTTCTTGGAATGGACCGAGATTTTCCAAGCGGCCTTGGTACACCACCGGTAGACTGCCTGTCAAGTTTCGTTCCATTTGGAGTCCGTTTGATACTCCAACGGTTAACCAGGGGACCGTAAAGGCCTCATGTGTGTTGCAGCCCAACACCCCTCCAAAACGGCCCAATAACCCTTCCAAACCTATCCCATGTCCTCCGCCGTCAGATCACGAGCGCGTGGTCGAAAACTACACCTCATTTGGACACTCCCACCTCCTTCTAGGTATAATATGTGCACCCCTCTCACAAATTCCGGGTCCAAAACCCTAGCCTCCGCTCCCTCTCCGCCGCCGGACACGTCGGTCCGGCGACGTCGCCGCCGCCCGCCACCATGGTATCGACGCCGCACCTATGGCTCACGTCGGTCCCCACCGCCGCGGCCCGCCGAGGCCAGGGCAGCCCGCCCGAGCCCGAGACCGTCCCTGCGCGCCCTGCGCGCAGCGCGCGCGCCGTAGCGCCCGACGTGAGCTCCCCGCCAGCCGACCGGTCAGTCCGCTCCCACCGGAATCCCGACACCCCGGGCGCCGAGTCCTTGCTCGCTCCCCGCCGCCCGTCGCCTGCGTCGCCTCCCCGCGGCGTCCCACATCAAGATCCGGCCAGATCCGGCGAGATCCGGCCCGGACCCGCCTTCTCCGGCCACCTTTTGCCTCTACTCCGGCCACCACAACATTTTCCGGAGAAGATCTAGACAATACTAGATCCTTGTGCAAGTCAAACCCTAGATCCAGTCTAGAGGGGTAATTTTCCACTAGGTCTTTACCTCTGAAACATATTCAGGCCTTGTTCATCATGCCATAACTTTATGTGTGCTGCTCCGTTTTGTGCGTGCAATATATCAAAGTGTTCATCATGATGTGATCTTCATTTTTTTCCTTTGTGACATGCTTGTTTGAGCCCATCTTTATGCCCAAATCGTGGATGCAAGAGTGCTGTAAATTGTTAGGTGCTGATTCTTAGCTGATGATTTTTCATTTTTGCCACATTTGTTGTGTGCTTCTTGTGAACATGAGCTCTACACGTGTTTTGGACTATGCCATGCCATATTTACAAGGGTGTATGCCATGTATTTTTGTGATCTTTGTGGTGACTAGCACAAGCATGCAAAGTAGCCTTCGTGATATTGCTGATTTCAGGGACTTAGGATTTCACTAAGTCATTTTCCTACTATTATTTTTATGCCATGTAACCATGATGCTACAGAGTGATCCATGCTTGTTTTGAGTATCTTCAGTAAGGATGATTTTGACATGTGGTTATGCTATACCCATCTATGCCCATGTTTGCATTTATGGAGTGCCCTAGCATGAATTAATCTTGCTCTACTTTTGCTATAAAATGTTCCTGGCAGATTGTTTACATGTTAATCAATTTTGCCATGGTTGTTGTAGTTGATCCAAGCATGCTATAAACTAGTTCTTGCCATGGTTAACCTTATGAAAATGTCATCTTGCTGTTGATATGCTTAGTTTGTCATGCAATGTCTTGTGGTGAGTGAATCGAGCTCACAAAGATGCCTTGATTATTCAGTATATGCCATGCTCAGTTTTCTGCCAAGTCTGAATCTGTTAACAAAACTTGCTATGTTCACATGGGTGCCATCGTATTTGTTGTGCCCTTTTGGGTCATGGTCAGTAAGGGACCTTTATTCTATGCTTTGAGTAGATTAATGCCATGCCTTTGTTTGCTATGTTCTGGTTCTGTAGCATGTTGTTTGCTTGCTCTAAACCTGGCTTCCTGATGTTAATTCCTGACATGTTAGTATTTTCACAAAGTCTGTGAAGCTGATATCTTTTGCACTTTTTCCATGCTTGTTTGAACCTGTTCTAGTGTGTTTTAGCCGTAGCTCAGTGTTCATATTTTGTTAAGCATCTTGAGTAGATCACTTCCATGTGCTTTGTTGTTATGTTGGAGTGCAGTAGCTTAGTTTCTAGTTGCATTCTAGATGGCATCGTGTTATTAATCGCAGAATTGTGCCATTCTTGTTTTGCTTGCCATTTGCAAACCGTGCATCCGATTCCGGTGATATTTATATCGATTTCGACCAAAATCAACTCATCTTTCTAGCGGTGCACTTGGTTTGCCAAGTTGATGCCTTGATGAATCTTTTCCTTCTGGAGCCCGCATATGCATTGCATATCACATCTCGCATATCATGCCATGTTTTGCATCATGTTACTTGCGCATTGCTTCGTGATTGATTGTTGGTCCTTTGCTTGTGTTCTTGCTTTGGGTAGAGCCAGGAGACGAGTACGTGATCGAGGAACCCATTGAGTTCGCTTATGAGGATCAAGCTTTCGTCAACTCAGAGAACTTTGCAGGAAAGATGACCATAACCTCAAAATCACTTCTATCTTTGCTTGCTAGTTGTTCACTCTTTTTCTATGCCGCGATACCTACCACTTGCTATAACATACCTCCCATATTGCCATGTCAAGCCTCTAACCCACCTTTCCTAGCAAACCGTTGTTTGGCTATGTTACCGCTTTGCTCAGCCCCTCTTATAGTGTTGCTTGTTGCAGGTGAAGATGGAGTTTGTTCCTTGTTGGAACATGTTTATTATTGGGATATCATTATTATATCTTGTTTACTTAAATGCACCTATATACTTGGTAAAGGGTGGAAGGCTCGGCCTTATGCCTGGTGTTTTGTTCCACTCTTGCCGCCCTAGTTTCCATCATATCGGTGTTATGTTCCTTGATTTTGTGTTCCTTACGCGGTTGGGTGTTATGGGAACCCCTTGATAGTTCGCCTTGAATAAAACTACTCCAGCAAGGCCCAACCTTGGTTTTACCATTTGCCACCTAAGCCTTTTCCCTTGGGTTTCGTGGACTCAAGGGTCATCTTTATTTTAAACCCCCGGGCCAGTGCTTCTCTAAGTGTTGGTCCAACCTGAGCGATGTCCGGCGCCCCCTGGGCAACTAGGGTCTATGCCAACCCGACGTCTGGCTCATCCGGTGTGCCCTGAGAATGAGATATGTGCAGCTCCTATCGGGATTTGTCAGCACATTCGGGCGGCTTTGCTGGTCTTGTTTTACCATTGTCGAAATGTCTTGTAACCAGGATTCCGAGTCTGACTGGGTCTTCCTAGGAGCAGGAATATCCTTCGTTGACCGTGAGAACTTGTGATGGGCTAAGTTGGGACACCCCTGCAGGGTTGTCAACTTTCGAAAGCCGTGCCCGTGGTTATGGGCAGATGGGAATTTGTTAATATCCGGTTGTAGAAAACTTGAAACTTAATTTAATTAAAATGAATCAACCGCGTGTGTAGCCGTGATGGTCTCTTTTCGGTGGAGTCCGGGAAGAGAACACGGTCTCGTGTTATGCTTGAACGTAAGTAGCTTCACAATCACTTCTTGATCATTATTAGCTTCTCGACCGTGCTTTGCTTCTCTTCTCGCTCTCTTTTGCGTAAGTTAGCCACCATATATGCTAGTGCTTGCTGCAGCTCCACCTCACTACCCTTTCCTACCTTTAAGCTTAAATAGTCTTGATTGCGAGGGTGTGAGATTGCTGAGTCCCCATGACTCACAGATACTTCCAAAACAGATGCAGGTGCCGATGATGCCAGTGCAGAGGACGCTACCGAACTCAAGTGGGAGTTCGACGAGGATTCTGGCCGTTACTACGTGTCTTTTTCGTATGATCAGTAGAGGAGCCCAGTTGGGGCGATCGGGGATCTAGCATTTGGGGTTGTCTTTCTTTATTTGGTTCCGTAGTCGGGCCTTGATTGTATTCTGGATGATGTATGGTATATTTATGTATTTTGTGAAGTGGCGATTGTAAGCCAACTCCTTATCCCTTTCTTATTCAGTACATGGGATGTGTAAAGATTACCCCTCTTGCGACATGCCTACCATGCAGTTATGCCTCTAAGTCGTGCTCCGACACATGGGAGATATAGCCGCATCGTGGGTGTTACACTAGACGAGGTGTGTCTGGGCACTTGTGAGCCAGCGCGGGACTCACGAGGCCCTACCTCAAGGTGGGTTGTGCCTAGTCTTGATTCTTGTTCGCTGTCTTGGTCCTGCGAGGTGGTCAGACAACCTGCGCCGAACGAATCTCCTGAGGTTATCGCGTGAGAAAGCCAAGCACCAACGACCCCAGGAGGTGACTTGAACGGGGCCAGCACGCCAGACAGAGCTCAGCCATTGGATTTATCGACGCTGCAGGGACGGACCCGAGCACAAACGACGCGAAGAGTCCTGAAGAAAAATGACCGGCGCATGGCTCCCGCGGTGGGCGACATTCAAGCAGGTGATAATCATAGATAGATTAAGCACGGAAGGCAAACTAGCTTAGGTAAATGCATGAACGACACGCGCCACTAGGTCCAGCCCGAGCGGCTTGGGGATGATGCAGCCCGAGGGGCGCCCGTAGCAAGGTAAGCTGAAGACATAAAAAAGAAGGGATACATGCCAGAGGGACGGACCCACGCGGCCTGGGAATAATGCAGCCCCCTGGGCGCTCCCAGCTAAATGAACTTGGAAAGTGTCACCTGGTTCCGTTGATGAAGGGGTGTTGAGGCAGCTGAGGGTACGCGGCGAAGGGGTTGCCCCTCACGAGCCACCGGGGCCCTGAG
>NW_024112784.1:0-77691 GCF_003073215.2 Triticum urartu | reverse complement strand
ACTGCGACAAGTTAAAACCAATCCAGCAACACCACCCAGATGTGCCGACAAATCCCGATAGGAGCTGCACATATCTCGTTCTCAGGGCACACCGGATGAGCAAGACGTCGGGTAGGCCAGCCCAGAGTTGCCCCTGGTAGCCCCGGACATTGCTCGGTTGGACCAACACTCAGAGGAGCACTGGCCCGGGGGGGGGGGGTTAAATAAGGTTACCCTCGGGCTTCGGAAACCCAAGGGAAAAGAGGCTAGGTGGCAAAAGGTAAAACCAAGGTTGGGCATTGCTGGAAAAGCTTTAATCAAGGCGAACTATCAAGTGGTTCCCATTATAACCCAACCGCGTAAGGAACACAAAATCCGGGAACATAACACCGATATGATGGAAACTAGGGCGGAAAGAGTGGAACAAAACACTAGGCGAGAGGCCAAGCCTTCCACCCTTTACCAAATATATAGATGCAGTAAGATAACATGGCGATATAATGATATCCCAACAACTAAATAATGTTCCAACAAGGAACAATCTCCAATCTTCACCTACAACTAGCAACGCTATAAGAGGGGCTGAGCAAAGCGGTAACATAGCCAATCAATGGTTTGCTAGGACATGGTGGGTTAGAGGTTTGACATGGAAATTTGGGAGGCATGATAAGCAAGTGGTAGGCATCGTAGCATAGGCGTAGCAAAAGAGCGAGCATCTAGCAAAGCAAAGATAGTAGTGATTTCGAGGGTATGATCATCTTGCCTGCAAAGTTGTCAGAGTTGACTGGATCCTCAAAAGCAAACTCAACGGGCTCCTCGCTAGCGAACTCGTCTCCCGGCTCTACCCAAACAAGACAAACAAGCAACAAGGACACAACCAACCACGTGTAAACTCAAACAACATGATGCAAAGAGCTCAATGTCCTTGAAGTTGACGGTGTGGTCAGGAGTCTTGAAGCACTTTCGAAGCTGAGAGACATGGAACACGTCATGAACATTTGCAAAGTGTGAAGGAAGCTCGAGTTGATAGGCGAGATCGCCTCTCTTGCTGACGATCTTGAAAGGTCCCACGTATCTAGGGGCAAGCTTCCCTTTGATACCGAAGCGACGAGTACCTTTCATAGGAGAGACGCGGAGGTAAACATGATCTCCGATCTCGAAAGCCAAATCACGGTGCTAACTATCATAGTAGCTCTTCTGGCGGGATTGGGATGCTTTGAGGTTATCTCAAATGACTTTGCACATTTCCTCTGCCTTTGTGATTAAGTCATTTCCTAGAAGTTGACGTTCGCCGGTTTCAGACCAGTTGATAGGGGTACGACACTTCCTGCCATATAGAATTTCGAATGGGGCCTTGCCCGAACTTGCTTGAAAACTGTTGTTGTAGGAGAATTCAGCGTAAGGAAGACAATCCTCCCACTTCATGCCGAAGGAGATCACAAAAGCCCTAAGCATATCTTCAAGAATCTGATCGACACACTCGACTTGACCGCTAGTTTGAGGATGGAAAGCTGTGCTGAAGTGGATGTTGGTGCCCATGGCCTTTTGAAAAGAATCCCAAAACTTGGAGGTAAAGATGCTGCCACAGTCTGAAGATATCACTTGTGGGATACCGTGCAGAGAGAAAATCTGAGAGGTATAGAGTTCCGCCAATTGAGCTGCAGTGATAGACTCTTTGATAGGCAGAAAATGAGCCACTTTAGTGAGTTTGTCGATGACAACGAATATAGCATCATTGCCACGCTTGGACTTTGGAAACCCAGTCACGAAGTCCATCTCAATGTGGTCAAACTTCCATTCTGGAATGGCAAGAGGTTGGAGGAGACCCGCTGGCCTTTGGTGTTCTGCCTTCACTCTTCTGCAGACATCACACTCATTCACGAACTGAGCAATTTCATGCTTCATTCGAGTCCACCAATAAGCCTGCTTGAGGTCCTGATACATCTTCGTGCTCCCAGGGTGGATGGAGAGGAGAGAATTGTGAGCCTCGTTCATGATCACTTTATGATGGTCACCTTTGGGCACGACAATACGATCCTCGAAGAAGAGAGTATCCTTGTCATCAAGGCGGTAGCACTTGTACTTGGGTTGACTCTTGGCAATCCAAATCTTCACCTTCTTCACCATAGCATCAAGAAGCTGGGCTTGGCGAATCCGATCTTCCAAGGTAGGAGAGACTTGAAGGTTGGCGAGGAAACCTTGAGGAACAACTTGCAGATTAAGTTTGCGGAAAGCTTCACAAAGCTCGGGTTGATAAGTCTTGAGAATCAGACTATTGCAATAAGCCTTCCTTCTCAAAGCGTCAGCAATCACATTGGCCTTGCCTGGAGTATACTCGATACTCGAATTATACTCTTGAATCATTTCGACCCATCGAGTCCGCCTGAGGTTGAGATTAGGCTGAGTGAAGATGTACTTGAGACTCTTGTGGTCAGTGAAGATGTCCACTTTTCTTCCCAATAAGAGATGTCTCCAAGTCAAAAGAGCATGCACAACTGCCGCCAACTCGAGGTCATGAGTGGGGTAGTTCTTCTCGTTGGGCTTCAACTGACGAGATGTATAAGCCACAACTTTCTTCTCTTGCATCAACACTGCGCCAAGACCTTGGAGAGAGGCATCACAAAAGACCTCGTACGGCTTGGATTCATCAGGCGGAGTCAGAATTGGAGCAGCGACCAATTTCACTTTCAAAGTGTTGAAAGCAATGTCACACTCCGGAGACCAAACGTACTTGACGTGCTTCTGGAGAAGATTTGAGAGAGGCTTCGCGGTCTTAGAAAAGTTTTCAACGAATCTTCGACAATAGCTTGCGAGACTGAGGAAGCTACGGAGTTGCTTCATGTTCTGAGGTGGTTCCCAATTCACAATTGCAGACACCTTCTCAGGATTCACTGCAATGCCCTTGGCAGAGATGATATGACCAAGATAAAGAACCTCATCGAGCCAAAATTCGCACTTGGAGAACTTGGCATAGAACTGGTGTTCCCTGAGCTTATCGAGTACCAAACGCAAGTGCTTGGCATGATCTTCCTTGTTCTTCGAAAAGACTAGAATGTCGTCGAGATAGACCAAAACAAAGTCATTGGTGTAGGCATTGAAGTTGAAGTTCATCATGCGAGAGAAAGTCGGAGGAGCGTTGACGAGGCCAAAAGACATGACAGTGTATTCATATGAACCAAAGCTTGTCCTGAAAGCCGTCTTGGGAATATCTTGCTCGTGGATTCGAATCTGATGATAACCCATACGGAGATCAAGCTTGGAGAATACTTGGGCACCTTTGAGTTGTTCGAACAGCTCATTGATGTTGGGAAGTGGGTATTTGTTCTTGATGGTCTTCTTGTTCAATGGACGGTAATCAACACAAAGTCGGTCCGTTCCATCCTTCTTCTTCACAAAAAGAACACCACAACCCCATGGAGAAGAACTAGGCTGGATGAGACCCATTCTCTCTTGAGCATCAAGTTGCTTCTTCAGCTCCTTCAACTCTTCAGGTCCGAGCTTGTAAGGACGCTTGCAAACCGGTTCCGTGCTAGGCTCAAGATCGATGACGAATTCAACTGGCCGGTGCGGAGGCATTCCTGGAAGCTCTTCTGGAAAGACGTCTTGATATTCGCAAATGACTGGAATTTGCGAGATAGCTTCCAGTTCACCCTTCTCATTGAGAGAAAACAGACGGATAGTATCATCACGAGCGGCAAAGAAAATTACATCCTCAGACGAATGAGTCAATTGAATCTGCCTGGCTGCACAATCAAGATGCGCCTTGTGCTTAGAAAGCCAATCCATTCCGAGAATAAGATCAATATCCGAGTTACCAAGAACCATTGGAGAAGAAAGAAACTTGTAATCGCCCAACGTGATAGTAACATCCGGAGCCAACATTTTGGTGTTCATGAACAAACCCGGAGAAGAAACCGCTATCGGCTTAGGCAAATCAATAGTATGCACATCATGCATGGATGCAAAAGGCTTCGATAAAAATGATAAAGATGCACCAGTGTCAAAAAGAACTCTTGCGGGAATGTCATTAACATGAAGGTTACCCATAATCTCATCTGGCGAGTCCTCTACCTAAGCTGCATTCAGCAAGTTGACCTTGGCGGACTTGGTGTTATGCTTGACCATAGCTGTACTTGCCGATCTCATAGGAGGAGGAGGAGGGAGATGCCTCTGATTGAAGCATTTGTTGGCATAGTGACCCTTCTGTTGGCACTTGTTGCACGTGACCTCTGAAAGCGGACGGTGATACGGAGCACTCGATCTTGGAGCTTGAGACGAAGTCTTGTTCTGAAAGCCAGGGTTGGGTGGGTGGGAAGATCCACTACCACCTTTTCTCTTCTGATACACTGACGAAACGGGGGAGGAGGAAGCCAATACTTCTGCTGCTTGGCCACTTGAGTAGAGGAAGAAGGAGTAGCATCTCTGACTCGCTTCTTGGAAGCATCACACCTCAGTTGAGTGGCCTCTTGCTTCAATGCCATGTTGTAGAACTCATCGTATCTCAAAGGCTCAAAGATAACAAGAGCTAGCTGGATTTCTTCTCTGAGACCACCCCTGAACTGGTATATCATGCTCTTCTCATCAGGGACGTCCTGCTTAGCAAAGCGAGCGAGCTTCTGAAACAACTTGTTGTAGTCATAGACAGACAAAGAGCCTTGCTTCAGGTTGCGGAATTCCTCATGCTTGCCTTCAACCACAGTCTGAGGAATATGATGAGCTTTGAAGTCTTGACGGAATTCATCCCAGATAATGACACGACCTCCTCTGGAATCCTTGTACTGCTGGAACCATTCTGCAGCTTGGTCTTTGAGTTGGAAGGATGCGAACTTGACAAAGTCCTCAGGCCTGACGTTACTACACTCGAAATGCATGCACAGATCCACGAGCCAATCGTCAGCATCAGTTGCCTCAACACAATTGCTGAAAGTCTTTGGCCCGTTAGCAAGGAACTGGTTGAGTGTAGCAAAGTGATTCTGATTGTTGCCTTGGTTGCCTTGGTTCGCTTGATTGCGCTCTTGAAGAATTTGCATGATCAACTGTGTGTTTGCATTGGTTGCGACCATCACAGCTTGCCATGCCTCCGGAGGAGGTGGAGGTGGTGGCGGATCTTGATTCTGATTCTGGTTGGTGCTCTTAGCGGGAGCCATCCTGAAGAGGGTGACAACCGTTAGCACATTGACAGATAAATATTGAAGCTGAATCCAACGGAGTGAAAATTGCAACATATAGTCTTCACATCCGAACCAAATGAACGAATGCATTCCACTAGAAATGGTCACATATCCATAAATTGAGAATCCACTTAGAATTTAGGTAGAGAAATAAATCAACAAGGTACGGATCAAGAATGAATACTCGGTAAGAAATCCCAATCTCAAACCAAATATCCGTGGAAGAAGAGCTAGAGCTACAAGAATTCCCACCTATGAAACTCCCGAACCTTTCCGGTTATGCAATCAGGTGTTGGGGATACAGGGGAAGCATAATATCTCACCCAAAACTAGCAATTCCTACATACAGCTGTATCCATCCTTCAACACATAACCGAGAAAAACTTCGGAAACCATCTACCTCAACCTTCGAAAAGCATCCGTTATACAAGTTATGGCGATACTCCCGAACTCCCGCCCCAGTACTGGGTGGCGTCGAGGTTATCTCACAAACGAACTGCATAAAAGAGATTTTCGATGTTGACGTACTAAACTCAAGTATTCTAGAACTGCAACGATAAAATTGTGATGACAACACCTCAGAGCTCAACTCCCCGGGACACTGCCACAACCCGTAAAGACAGGAGGCACCAAGAACAATGTTCTCATCACAAAACCATCGGAACGATTCCAAGATACCCGCGTGATCCTAAATTTTTTTTAGTGAAATTTGAGAAGAGAAGAGTCAAAACTCTACGTCAGGATGCCTTACCAGAGCGATGAGGAGACTGGGAAGTAAAAAGAATTCCTAAACTCTCTGATATATAATTCCTAAATGACTCAAAACATTTTTTCTAGACTCAACTCGACCGCTAAAAACGATCAAGCAATGGGGTATCCTAAGGTTGGGGAAGGCTCTGATTACCAACTTGTAAAGCCCTCGATGCGGCTATAGCTCCCACGTGTCGAGGCACAACTTGGAGGCATAACTGCATTGAAAGCAATGCCGCAAGTTAGGCAATCTTCACAACATCCCATGTAACATTCAAACACTCATGGCCTGAATACGGCACCAAAATAAAAGATAAACCCAACATGCGACACGGTCCCGATCACCCCAACTGAGCACCACTACTGATCATCAGGGAAAGACACGTAGTAACGGCATGAGTCCTCGTCGAACTCCCACTTGAGCTCAAGCGCGTCATCAGGAACGGAATCATCAGGTCCTGCATCTGGTTTGGACGTAATCTGTGAGCCACAGGGACTCAGCAATCTCGCACCCTCACGATCAAGACTATTTAAGCTTATAGGTAAGGCAAGGTAAATATGTGGAGCTGCAGCAAGCGACTAGCATATATGGTCGCTAACCTGTTCGCAAAAGAGAGCGAGAAGAGAAGGCAAAGCGCGAACGAATAACTAGAGAACAACCTGCAGCAAGCATTACTCCAACACCGTGTTCACCTCCCGGACTCCGCCGAGAAGAGACCATCACGGCAACTCACACAGTTGATTCATTTTAATTAAGTTAAGGTTCAAGTTATCTACAACCGGACATTAACAATTTCCCATCTGCCCATAACCGTGGGCACGGATTTCGAAAGTTCAAATCCCTACAGCGGAGCCCCAACTTAGCCCATGACAAGCTCTCATGGTCAACGAAGGAATATACCTCCTCCCGAGACATTCCGACCAGACTCGGTATGCCGGTTCTTCAAGACACTGCGACAAGTTAAAACCAATCCAGCAACACCACCCAGATGTGCCGACAAATCCCGATAGGAGCTGCACATATCTCGTTCTCAGGGCACATCGGATGAGCAAGACGTCGGGTAGGCCAGCCCAGAGTTGCCCCTGGTAGCCCCGGACATTGCTCGGTTGGACCAACACTCAGAGGAGCACTGGCCCGGGGGGGGGGGGTTAAATAAGGTTACCCTCGGGCTTCGGAAACCCAAGGGAAAAGAGGCTAGGTGGCAAAAGGTAAAACCAAGGTTGGGCATTGCTGGAAAAGCTTTAATCAAGGCGAACTATCAAGTGGTTCCCATTATAACCCAACCGCGTAAGGAACACAAAATCCGGGAACATAACACCGATATGATGGAAACTAGGGCGGAAAGAGTGGAACAAAACACTAGGCGAGAGGCCAAGCCTTCCACCCTTTACCAAGTATATAGATGCATTAAGATAACATGGCAATATAATGATATCCCAACAAGTAAATAATGTTCCAACAAGGAACGGTCTCCAATCTTCACCTGCAACTAGCAACGCTATAAGAGGGGCTGAGCAAAGCGGTAACATAGCCAATCAACGGTTTGCTAGGACATGGTGGGTTAGAGGTTTGACATGGCAATTTGGGAGGCATGATAAGCAAGTGGTAGGCATCGTAGCATAGGCATAGCAAAAGAGCAAGCATCTAGCAAAGCAAAGATAGTAGTGATTTCGAGGGTATGATCATCTTGCCTGCAAAGTTGTCAGAGTTGACTGGATCCTCGAAAGCAAACTCAACGGGCTCCTCGCTAGCGAACTCATCTCCCGGCTCTACCCAAACAAGACAAACAAGCAACAAGGACACAATCAACCACGTGCAAACTCAAACAACATGATACAAAGATGGTATGCTATGCAGGATGCAATATGTGATGCATATGCAAGATTTGACAAGGAACGAATGAACCTGGCCTCAACATGGAAATCCAAGTATACCACTGGAAAGGTGAGATGAAATCGCTTGAAAACGATATAAAGAACGCCGGAATCGGATTTACGGTTTGGAAATGGCAAGCAATTCAAATATGACCACGTTCTGCGATTTACAGCAAGTAGCCATCTAAGTGCAACAAGATGAACATGCTACAGCACCCAAACATGGCATCAAAATACATGTCAGGGATCCATTCATGATGCTTAACAAAAGAGCAACACTGAGCTACAGCCAATTCATCCATTAACAGGTTCAAACAAGCATGGCAAAAATGCATTTGGTAAACAGATTTCAGACTTAGTGAAATTAACACTTGTCTGGAATTTCAGATCAGATAGCACACTTTGGAGCATGAAAACTATATGCTACAGGACCTGAACATGGCAAAGTAAAGCATGGCATGGAGCTACTCAAAGATCTTAACAAGAGTCCCTTAGTGACCTTGAGCCAAAAGGGATCAGAAAATACATTTGCAAGCATGTGAACATGGCAAAAACATAATCAGTTCTCAGACTTAGTGAAAACTGGAGCATGCTGAAACAGATATCAAGTAGGCATGTTTACGAGCTCGATGCACTCACTATAGAGCAAGTCATGACAAACTAAGCGTACACCCATCAAGAATACACAAAATACAAGCTAGACATGGCAAGAACAATAACATAGCATGCATGGATCAACTACAACATCCTCGGCAAAATTGCTAACAAGTAGACAATCTGCCCAGATTCACGAAATAGCAAAAGTAGAGCTCGATTGACTCAATCTAGAGTGCTCCATAAATGCAAACAAAGACATGGATGGATAGAGCACTACAGTATTAACAAAACATCCTTACTGATCATCCTCAAAAGAGGCACGGATCACTAGGAAACAACATGAACATATGGCATTTTGAGATAAACAGGTCAAGGACTTAGTGGAAATGCTAAGTCCCTGAAATCAGCACTAACGAATGCCCCACTTTGCAAGCTTGTGCTAGTCACCACACACATCACACAAATACATGGGTTGCATCTATGGAAACATGGCAAAGCATATAACAAAACACATGTAGAGCTCAGGGGCATATCATGCACACAATAATCATGGCAAAAATGACAAATATCTAATTGGAGCAGCATATCTGACAATTATCTCAAATAGCACTCTTCCAACAGCATTTCGGGCATCAACTCAAATGAAAATGATGCAATGAGATGAAATGATGTGCTCTCTGAGGCGAATATTTTGATATGCTATATGCCCAAAACGGAGCTACGGGTGAGGAGTTACGATGCGATGAACATAGCCAAAATAATTAGGGTTTCGGGCAAAAAGTCAACCCGAGACAAATCCCAGATCTAGATCCAGCCGGCCGCGGACTTCGAGGCTCGCCGGAACTGTTCACCGGGGAGGAGGACGATGCCGGAGGAGGTCGCCGGAGTGGCACGGACGCCGAGGAGGTGACGCGGACATCGAGAAGGTGGTCGGCGGCGGGCGCGGTGACTCGGGCGCGGCGAGGTGGCGGCTTGCGGCGCGGTTGGCGAGGTCGGCGAGGTCGCCGGACGCCGGCCTCGGGCGGCGCACGCTCTGGCGCAGCGGCGCAGCTCGAGAGAGGCGGCGGATGGCGGCGGCGGGGCGCGCGGGCCTCGGGGGCCCTCCCCGGGCGGAGCGGGCCGGCGAAGTGGGCGGCTCGGCGGGCGAGTGGCGGAGCGCCACGTGGCGGCGGCGGGCGGATCCGGACGTGTCCGTCGGTGGCGGCTCTGTCCGGCGGCGCGCGATGATGATTTTTTAGGGTTTGGACGAGGGAGATCCGGAATTTCTAGGGGGTGACCTATATATAGAGGTGGAGGGAGCTAGGAGTGTCCAAATGAGGTGCGGTTTTCGGCCACGCGATCGTGATCGAACGCTCTAGATGATGGAGAGGGTTTTGGGCCAAATGGAGAGGTGTTGGGCTGCAACACACACGAGGCCTTTTCGGTCCCTCGGTTGACCGTTGGAGCATCAAACAAAGTCCAAATGGTACGAAACTTGACAGGCGGTCTACCGGTAGTAAACCAAGGCCGCTTGGCAAGTCTCGGTCCAATCCGGGAATGTTTAATCCCCACACACAAAAGAAAGGTAGAAATGACCACCGGAGGAGAACGAAGCGCCGGAAAGCAAAACGGACAACGGGGAAAATGCTCGAATGCATGAGATGAACACGTATGCAAATGCAATGCACATGATGAAATGATATGAGATGCATGACAACGACAACAAAACACGGAGAAAAAAGCCCGAACCCGAGAAAATAAAATAACTTAACACCGGAAACGGCAAGAGTTGGAGTACATATTGGGTAAATCATATCCGGGGTGTTACAATGATCATGCAAAACAATATGACAATGACGGAGCGTGTCATAATAAACGGAACGGTGAAAAGTTGCATGGCAATATATCTCGGAATGGCTATGGAAATGCCATAATAGGTAGGTATGGTGGCTGTTTTGAGGAAGGTAAATGGTGGGTTTATGGTACCGACAAAAGTTGCGCGGTACTAGAGAGGCTAGCAATGGTGGAAGGGTGCGAGTGCGTATGATCCATGGATTCAACATTAGTCATAAAGAACTCACATACTTATTGCAAAAATTTATTAGTTATCGAAACAAAGTACTACTCGCATGCTCCTAGGGGGATAGATTGGTAGGAAAATACCATCGCTCGTCCCCGACCGCCACCCATAAGGAAGACAATCGATAAATAAATCATGCTCCGACTTCATCACATAACAGTTCACCATACATGCATCCTACGGGAATCACAAACTTTAACACAAGTATTTCTTAAATTCACAACTACTCAACTAGCATGACTCTAATATCACTGTCGGTGTCAAAACCGGCGGATCTCAGGTAGGGGGTCCCGAACTGTGCATCTAGGCCGGATGGTAACAGGAGGCAGGGGACACGATGTTTTACCCAGGTTCGGGCCCTCTTGATGGAGGTAAAACCCTACGTCCTGCTTGATTAATATTGATGATATGGGAACTACAAGAGTAGATCGACCACGAGATCAGAGAGGCTAAACCCTAGAAGCTAGCCTATGGTATGATTGTATGTTATGATTGTTGTCCTACAGACTAAAACCCTTCGGTTTATATAGACACAGGAGAGGGTTAGGGTTACACAAGGTCGGTTACAAAGGAGGAGATATCCATATCCGTATTGCCTAGCTTGCCTTCCACGCCAAGTAGAGTCCCATACGGACACGAGATGAAGTCTTCAATCTTGTATCTTCATAGTCTAACAGTCCGGCCAATGGAGATAGTCCGGCTGTCCAGAGACCCCCTAATCTAGGACTCCCTCAGTAGCCCCTGAACCAGGCTTCAATGATGATGAGTCTGATGCGCAGTATTGTCTTCGGCATTGCAAGGTGGGTTCTTTCTCCGAATACTCACAGAAGAATTTGAATACGAGGATAGTGTCCGACCCTGCAAAATAAGTTCCACATTCTACCATAGAGAGAATAATATTTTCACAGATCTAATTTGCTGGCTTGTTTTGGCAGCATGACGTTATGTCATGGCCCGATGATTATTCGAACCGTTTCTTTTAACCAGCTCCACACATAATGCGAGGCGGTTTCTTGACACGTCTTGTCGAAGCGGAGATCGTGTTCCCCCAATTACGGGATTCTCATTAATGTGGTCGTGGGTAACCCAACCGTGTCTAGGACTCCTAGATTATAGGCAAGTCCTAAACGGCCACGGAGAGGACGCTTGATATTCACCCTCTTTATAAAGGGACAAGGTTTTCGCTTTTTCCCTCTCGTGCTCAATCGAACCCTCCCCCCGCCTCGAGTTCTAACACCCAAAGCCCAGGTTAGGTGCTCCGGATCTTCAATCATGTCCGGATCCAGCCTTCAAGGCCGATGGATGCCCTCCTCCGTGACGGAAGAGGACATCAAGAAGTTGAGGGAGGCCAGATACCTGATGGTCGAGGTTTCGCATCGGCTTCCTGCTCGAGGGTAGGTCGTCCCTACTCCCGAACCTAACGAGAACGTTGTGTTCGTCTCCCACTTCCTTCGAGGCCTAGGCCTCACTCTGGATCCCTTCGTCAGGGGTTTCCATGATCTAGCTCTGGACTCCTTTCTCCACATCTCGACATTTATTGTCGTGTGTGAGGCCTTCCTTCGCATTACCCCTCACTTCGGCTTGTGGCTCAAGACCTTTGAAGTGAAGCCGAAGATGATCGAGGGGCAACATGCAGCATGCAGAGGTGCATCAATAGGTAAGATGGCAGGAGCTCCATGGCCGAAAGGTTCCTTTCTAGAGGTGTCCGAATTATGGCAGCGGGAGTGGTTTTACGTCACAGCTCCCAGAAGTGCCAAGTGGGCTGCTGCCCCCGCTTTCCGCTCGGGCCCCCCACCACAACTGATGTCATGGATTAGCAGAGGTCTGAGCTGGGGTCCAGCCAAGGACGTGCCTATACTACAAAGCCGCATCCGAGATCTCTTCGAGGGAGATTTTAATTTGGCTGCGGTAATACAAGTTATGTTGGTTCATCAAGTCCAGCCTTGCAAACGCCGGCCCCTTCGCTTGTGGGAGTTCAACCTAGAGGGACCGCGTGCCAGTCAAAGTTTCCTTGGCCTGGCGCACGAGGAGATGTACAAGTCATTCTTCGGACCTCAAGTAGATTGTCCGGATATTAACGAGGACGTGGGCCTGAGAAGTAACCGCGCCGCCGAACAAGTAAGAAACCCCCTGGCTGAACACACTATCTTTTATTCTTCACGAACTTATTTCTGGGAGTTCGCATTTTGACCAGGACTAGCTAACAAAGGCGAAGATGATTCGGTGTTTGGCCCCCTTCCTGAGGGTTTGGAAAATCCGGTATTGGAAAAGATGCTCGAGGTTGCACCTTTCCCGGAGCCCTTGAAGGAAGATACCGGGGGGGATAATACGGGCGGAGGCGGGCCCCCATCACTGCCCATTCCAACCGAGGGAATGAGCATCTCCACGAAGGAGGACAACCGGGAGAGGAAAAGGACTGCTTCCGAGGATCCGGAAGCCGAAGCCTCCAAACAGGAGAAGAAGTCTCCCACAGAGGGTCCTGCCTCGGGGGGTGCTTTTTCCGCACAAAGTCCGCGGGGGGATCAACCCTCCAATGAGTCGTAAGTGATCCAAGATACTTTAATAGTAAAGGTATGCTATCTTTTTTCTAAGAAAATAACCACCGCATATATCTTGCAGTTCGGGCCTTAGCCCCTCTCAGCTGAGCTCATCTTCGGGGGATCTTCTTCCAGAGATGATGGAGAGCGAAACGCCTACCCCGCACTCCTCCGCTCAAGAAGCGGGCAACCCCGAAGTGTCGTCACGGAGGGCCTCTCCGGATCCGGTGAGGCCAGAAGATAATCCCATAGACCCCCGAAGTCCCCAGCGTCCGACTCCCGAAGAGAGCAGACAAAAGAGTCCGGCACCGTCTGGTGTGCGTCGGACGTTCTGAAGGAGTTGGTGGGGCGAGCGGCCATCTCAGAAGAACACCGTATGCTGATGAGTATGGTGATGGAGAGAATCTCGTCCGTTGAAAGAGGATTACATGAAGCTTTTATGAGTCTACTGACAGGCTTTGAGGTACGTGAGATAATATGTGATAGTACTGCACATGTTAGGTGTGCCCTATGTACATAGTAGCCCTTGAGACTCTGGTTGTCGTCGAGAACGGCGGCGAACAGAGGATCATATTCCCAGGCAATAACCAAACTTCCCCTATGTGCAGGTGGTGGAAGCTCCGGTGGCTAGCCGGACTAGTGAGTTTGCCAAATTAAAACGGCAACTAGATGCGGCAGACGCCGACATCGAGCTTGTTAACAAGAGGCTTGACGAGGCACTGGGTAAGTGTTATTATCTGGTGAATGCCACATAGTAAGAGCAGCATGATGCCAATATCTTTAATATGTTGTGACTGCAGATGGAGCTGCCACCGTGGAAACCTTGCGGGCATAACTTGCCCGAGCCAAGGAACAAGCGAGGATTAGTAATGCGGCTGCTTTGAAGGCGGCCGAAGAGTTGAAAGCCGAGAAGGCCGCACATTGCGAGAGCCAAGAGAAGATAGCCAAGATGGCCGTAGAATTAAAAGACACTGCCGACCATTGTCGGGTCCTTGAAAAAGAAAACCGAGCGAAGGCAACGAACCTTGAGAAGGCCATGGCGGCGGACAAAGACACCCGTTCTACTATGAAAGCGAAGAAGGAGGAGCTGCGGGAAGCCCGGGATATTGCGGCCGGGAAACCCTTCATGTTACGGAGGAAGTTCGGAGATCCACGGTGTGCCCCTCTGGATCGGCTGTGGAGTTCGGCAGATGCGTATATGGATTTGGCGGCGAGCGCTGCCGATGCGGCCAAGTACTTCCAAGGTCAGACAGATCGTGAAGTGGACAAGCTGTTCTGGTCACAATTCCATGTTCCAGAGCGTCTACTTTCATTGACTGACCAGCTAGCCGAATGGGCCGAACTGAATAGGTTGTCCGGACTCGCCATGAGGTCTGTTGTGGATCAGCTATGGCCGGAAAAGCCAAAGCCGAATAGCTATTTTAGCTTAGTGCAGCAGTTCCTTGGTGCGGTGCCGTGCATTAATGCGATGAAGAGGTCGGCATGCATAGAAGGCTCGCGGATGGCACATACCCGTGTTACAGCATACTGGGCGGAGATGGACGCTACCACTATTGCGCCGCAGGGTTCGGCCATAGGTCGAGTGGCTGCCGAGCATTATTTCGAGGAGGTTCTTGAGGGTGCTCGTTTGATAGAGGCCCAGTGCTCGAAGAATATTATGTTTGAGTGATATGTATTCTCATTGTAAACACAATGCTTTTATGAAGTTTTTATAAGGCTATGTTTATACTTTTGCCTGAAAGTAGTATGACGCCTCCTGTGCGGTCGTTTATGTATACATGTGTATAACCTGAAAGATTGCAGCCGCCGGCTTCAACCCCCACGCATACACTAGTGCAGAACCGGGCAATAGCACCGGTTCGTAAGGCCCTTTAGTGCCGGTTTAGGAACCGGCACTAGGGTTTGGGCACTAAAGGCCCCCCCTTTAGTACCGGTTCAGCACGAACCGGTGCTAAAGGGAAACCACGTGGCACGAGCCAGCTCCGGGGGCCGGGAGCCCTTTAGTACCGGCTGGTAACACCAACCGATACTAAATGGTTGTGGTATTTTGTTTTATTTCGTATTTTTCAATTAAGTTTGTGTTATCAATTTAATTTAGGATTGTTTTACGTTATAATGAGTTGTACTCGTCATCATCATCATCATCATCGCATATTAATAAATAAACTCTAGCTAGCTAAAAATCATCATAGTCGTCTAATTACCACTATTTAATCATCATAGTCATTACCGCTAGCTATCTAATCATTATCAACACTGGCTAACTTAAAGAGGAAACATTCACTTTGTAACAGAAGCAAAGATATCATCAAGTTCAACATAATCATCACCAACATCGAAGTTCAGGACACGGACATGAGACAAATACTAATTAAGAGCATGAACTAGTAGCTACTGATCCTGCTGCTCCCTCTCAGGTAGAATAGTATAGAACATGTATAGCTCTCCTGATTTATCATACTGGAGCATGCAGATGAATCTGTCTCCTTATCTTGGGTTGCGCTTCTCCTTGCTGCCCCCTAGTACTTCTCTACGATCGTTAACAATTTTGCTCCAATCTTTCACTATTAAGCATTCTTCGCTTTCAGAAATCTTGAATGCACTCATGTGCAATGTAGGAAATCTTGGTTGTAAGCTAACCGTTGACATGTGCCCCCTAGTACCTAAATTTTCTTACTAAAAATAAACTAGTTATATTAATTATTGAACTAGTTCAAATCTCATATACCTAAATAAACTAGTTCGACAATTTTCTAACTAAAAATAAACAAGTTATATTAATTATTCAACTATAGTTCTAATCTCTAGTTCGACAATTTTTCTATCTAGCTAGCTAATTCATCTAACATTCGACATTAATCTAACATTCGATCATCTAATTAACTTTTCTAAAAAACAGAAAATAAGTAAAAAAATGTGTGTGTGTGTGTGTGTGTATGTGTGTGTATATATACGTATATTATGTGTGTACGTATGTGTGTGTGTATGCGTGTGTGGTATGTGTGTGTGTGTGTGCGGCCCCGTACGCCGCCGCTCCGTACGTATGAGCGGGGGCGCCGGCGTACGGGGCGGGGGCGCCGGCGTACGGGCCGGCTGGCCGGGTGCGCGCGACAAGACGACGGACGGCGCGCGGCGCGGCGGGTACGCGAGGAGAGAGAGATACGTACGTATACAGGACCGCGGCGCGGGACGACGACGGACGATGGCGCGCGGCGTTCGGGGCGGCGGCGGAGACGACGACGGGCGATGGGCGGCGACGACGGGAGCGGCGCGCGAGAGGTTGGAGACGCGAAGAAGTGGGGAGATGTAACTGAAATTTTCGTAAGTGCTGTATATATAGGAGAGGCCTTTAGTACCGGTTGGAGCCACCAACCGGTACTAAAGGCCAACTTTGGCCAGGCCAAGAGGCGGGAAGAGCAGGCCTTTAGTACCGGTTGGTGGCTCCAACCGGTACTAAAGGGTGGTCTTTAGTACCGGTTGGAGCCACCAACCGGTACTAAAGGCCTTGCGTTGCCACCCCAAAGTTTAGCCCCACCTCGCCCGGCGAAGGGCAGCCGCACTAGTTTATAAACCCAGCCGCGGCTACCTCTTCGAATCCTCTATATAGCAGGCTTCTAGGCCTAATTAATTAGGGCGCACTGCCCTCTAGTCTGCTGGCCCTTCTGGGCCTGCATTTGCACACCCTAGGTCTGGCAGGCCCACTGGGCAGCGCACCAACAAATTTTTTATATAGTTTTTTTCTTTTCTGCATTACTTATTTTCTTCTATTTATTTTTGAGTAGTTTTTTATATAGTTTTTTCTTTTCTGCATTATTTATTTTCTTCTATTTATTTTTGAGTAATTTTTTTGTATAGTTTTTTTATTTTCTGCATTATTTATTTTCTTCGATTTTTTTTCTTCTGGAAATTGAATGCTGCATACTGAACAATTAGGTAAATGACCGAAAAACAACAAATGATGTCAGAACATGTTGGAAATTGATGACTTCCCTTTAAATGCTGCATACTGAACACAAAAGAAGTCCGGAGTTCAAATAAGTTTAAAAAACATTGAAGTGGCCATGTAACAGATGAGTTCTTGTCCGAAACCCTGATACTCCGAAAGAGTATGTCCAGTTTGTACACGAAATGCGTCCAGTTTTTGCAGTGACCCTCTCTACTCTTTCGCGCATGCTATGCGGGTGATATGATGATACCATGCCAAGTTTCAACATTTTCAGGATTCATTTTGTAGTGATTTTCAATTTCACGGTCATTTAGCTCTCTAAACAATTAGGTAATGACCGAAAAACAACAAATGATGTCAGAACATGTTGGAAATTGATGACGTCACTTTGAATGCTGCATACTGAACACAAAAGAAGTCCGGAGTTTAAATAAGTTATTAAAAATAAAAAAGAGGTGCAATGGGGTTAATTTGCTTCAAGCCATTCGGAATAGTGTAGACTGCATTGCACATAGCTCAGTGCAATCTATGCTATTCCGCAAGGCTTGAAGCTAATCAACATGTAGGTGAGCATTGCAACTCTTCGTCATTGTCTGTGCACTCACGGCTTATATACCGCTCATACTGCCTCTCTCTTGGCGAGGTGGGACTAAAAATCAGCTTACACAGAAACTCTACTACCGGTTCATGGCATGAACCGGTACTAAAGGTCTTCGTGGGGGCCCCAGACCGACCATAGCCTGACAAAGCCTCATTAGTTCCGATTCGTGGCATGAACCGGTACTAAAGGTTGCCCACGAACCGGTACTAATGATGCCCGCCCGCCTAGCCGTTGGAACCGGCACTAATGGCCACATTAGTGCCGGCTCAAATTTAAGCCGGCACTAATGTGCTTCACGTTTGACCCTTTTTCTACTAGTGATATAATGCGGAGGTGCTCGCAAAAAATGAGTGTTCACACTTAACCCAACGTGTTGGTCCTATTAAGGAGGTGATAGCATAGCGAACGAGGCAACCGGACTATAATGCTTTAACACTTTCACTTAGCCATAGGAGTTTGACAATGGGGCTACTAGATAGCTCCTGGTGGCTCCGCACTCTCCCGAAAAACGGCCCTTTGTTAAGGCGGAGGAATTCTATCATTCCGATAGGTCATCGAGTGGTTGACCAGTCACACGCTATATCATGACAGTCAGTTTTCGGCTTTCTCTACTAAGGTGCTGGTCCGGATGAACCAGGGCACAATCGCAGTAGTTCTCCTGGTGCTACCTTAGCTGATAAAGCGGAACATAAGGCACCAAAACACATGAGCCGGGCAAACCCAACATTTGACCAAAGACAATGATTCGGAGCTGATGCATATAAGGCCAAACTCGCGACGCCGAACACTCCCTAAGGTATTCGGTCTTTATGGTATAAACCGGGCCTAAATAGTGCCCTTTGTAAGAAGCCCCTTGTGTCCAGGTACGTGCATTATTCTGACATGGCCACATGCCAAGACGTCAGCATCCTTCTCAAATGTGCTGAGAATTCGGTGGATATGTATCAACAAGAGACAGTAAAAAAGGTTTACGCAGGGTCTTAATCTAAAAAGAATCCTTGGAGCGGGTCCTTGCTGCACGTCTGCGCCTGTGTCTCTGTTGTGCCGTATCCTGGAAGGGTGTAGCACGATGATCATCTGTAAAAGAGAGGAACTTAGGTGAAAAAGTTGTCGTGCAAAAAGATAGTTTTTAAAGAAACTATGTATAATTCAAGATGAGTAGAAATTGCCACTTGTCTGCGCGTGTTGAGCCCCTTGTATTTGTAATAGGGGTGCGACCATTGATCCGGTATGAATTGCATATAGCTGCGCCGGACTCGTCTAACCGTGTCCGAGGTCTTGTCGACCTGATAAATGCTTTAGTTGGTCAGGCCGTTTTTAGTGTGCGGCTACCAAGGCAGCCGCACTCTCTTTAGCGCGCAAAGATCGCTTAATACTTCCGTTCACTGTAATGATGCCACATGGGCCGGGCATCTTGAGTGTGAGGGAAGCGTAGTGCGGTATTGCATTAAAGCGAACGAAAGCTTCGCGTCCGAGTAGTGCTTGATAGCCACTTTGGAACGGAGCGATGTGGAAGGTTAAATGTTCACTATGGAAGTTATCGGGGAAGCCGAATATAACCTTAGTAGCAGGGAGCCCGTGCAATGAGCCCCTGGGCCTGGCGTTACTCCTTTAAAGGTAGTATTGCTTTGGCAAATTTTTGTTGGATCTATCCCCATTTCGCGGATTGTGTCCTGGTATATCAGGTTTAGACTGCTGCCACCGTCCATCAGGACTCGTGTGAAGTGGTATCCGTCAATTATTGGGTCTAATAGGCAGCCCATCCTGTACGCCGGATACTTTCTGAGTAATCACGATGGTCGAAAGTGATCGGTTGAGACGACCAGTGGCAGGACTCTGCGGTGATAGGCCCTTGGGCATATTTTTCTGGGAGTGCCGTTTTGTTTCTTCCCTCGATCACGTGTAACACGTTTACTGTTTTGACTTCTGGTGGAAATTTCTTTTGTTCCCAGTGTCTTGCTTCAGAGGCTCATCCTCGTCTTCGCTTGGTGTATCCTCCCCCTTGTGTACGGCGTTGAGCTTGCCAGACTGCTTGAAGAGACCCAACATTCTCTGTGGGTATGATTATCGGGTTTACCAGGGGTGCTATGGATCTGACATATTTGGTCCAGAATTTTGTTTAGGCTGGACAGTTCGTCTCTAGCACCTTTAGAGGGCGGCTTTTGCTGACCTGGCTGAGAGCTTTTGAATCCGGCGTTTACTGTCGTGCTCTTCGTGCTGTCTTCTTTATTCCGGCGTTTGTTATTGCTGTTGCGCCGTGATTTCCCGTTTCCATCTCTAACTTCAGATGTACTAGGGTCGCTGGTGCTGCATCTGGCTAGCCAGCTGCCCTCACCCGCGCAAAAGCGGGTCATGAGGCTTGTTAATGCTGCCATTGTTCTCGGCTTTTCTTTGCCGAGGTGTCTGGCAAGCCATTCATCACGGACGCTATGCTTAAAAGCTGCCAAGGCTTCGGCTTTCGGACAATCGACAATTTGGTTCTTTTTAGTAAGAAACATGTTCCAAACTTTTCGGGCTGACTCTCCGGGCTGTTGAGTTATATGACTCAAATCGTCCGCGTCCGGAGGTCGGACATAAGTCCCTTGAAAATTTTCCCGAAAAGCGTCTTCGAGCTCTTCCCAGCTTCCAATAGAGTTTTCAGGGAGGCTTTTGAGCCAGTGACGAGCTGGCCCTTTGAGCTAGAGGGGTAAGTACTTGATGGCGTGGAGATCATCTCCTCGAGCCATATGTATATGGAGGATATAGTCCTCGATCCAGACCCCAGGGTATGTTGTTCTGTCGTATGCCTCTATGTTTATGGGTTTGAATCCCTCTAGAAATTCATGGTCCAGCACCTCGTCGGTGAAACATGGGGGGTGTGCGGCACCCCTCTATCAGGGTGTACCGCGTTGTTCGGATGTTTGTTGTGTCACATCATATGCTGGTGCATGCTTGCGTGGTCCATAGATGGATCTGATTGCGCCATCCTTTTGGTGCGAGCCCTCGCGTGGATCACGTATTGGCTTGTGAGTGGCGTTGTTTGCCGCTCGATGTTGGCCGTGAGGTCGTCTATCCGGCCAGGTGGCTGTTTTGATTTTTAGTTGTGGGGGGTCTGAGGCCTCCTCATCGAATTCAGTTAGCAACTTCCGCTTTGGGTAGCTCTTGGTGGGGCGATTGTCGCCGTACTTCGCTTCTGTGTTGAGTACTTTACTCCATCTGATTTGGAGTGTGTCCTGCGCAGCCTTGAGCCTTTGCTTCTGCTTTTTCAGACTCCTCGAGGTGGCAACATGCCTTTGACGGGCATTTTGCTGCTCCGGGTGCCTGTCCGGTGTTATGTCGTCTGGACTATTATCTTTGACAGAATTAATTTGTTCGGTTTGATTCTCCGTATTGCCGTAGTCCAGCAGTGGTTCGCCCTGCTCCAATGCTGGGTCTGTATGATCGTTATTTCTGCCGAGGCGGGATTTGGGGCGGCGCTTTGACTGCTTCTTGAGGGAACAAGCCTTCGGTGCGTCTTTCGGTTCCTCGTCATCGTCTTCTTTTGGTGTATCCACCATGTATACGTCATATGATGAGGTGGACGTCCAGCGCCCTGTGGGCGGTGGTTCCTCTTCGCCTCCCGCATCGTCGTCCATACCGTCGATGTCTTCGGAGTCGAAGTCGAGCATGTTGGTTGAGTCATCGACAGTGGCTATTAAGTGGGTGGTGGGTGGGCGTCGAATTTCTTTGTCGTCTGCATCCCAATCCTGTTGGCCATAATCCGGCCGGGGCTCTCCTGGCAAAGAGAGAGACCTTAGTGAATTCAGAATGTCGCCGAAGGGCGAGTACTGAAAGATATCCGCGGCGGTGAATTCCATGATTGGCACCCAATCGGATTCGATTGGCAGGGGCGCGGGCGGCTCGAGGTCAGAAAAAGAGTCCGACACCTTGGAGTCACGGGCTGCGCAGAGGATTATGCTGGTGTTTAGCTCGATCGCCGTTGAGACTGCAGCCCCTGAGGTGGTGTCTAACCACACTAGTAGAAAAAGGGTCAAACGTGAAGCACATTAGTGCCGGTTTGTATTTGAGCCGGTACTAATGGTACCATTAGTGCCGGTTCGAACGGATTTGCATTAATGCCGGTTCGTGTTGAACCTTTAGTACCGGTTCGTGGCACGAACCGGTACTAAAGGGGTGGTGGCAGGCTGGCGTCAGTCCGGGGCCCCACGATCACCTTTAGTACCGGTTCGTGGCACGAACCGGTACTAGAGGTCTAACCTTTAGTACCGGTTCGTGCCATGAACCGGTACTAAAGGGGTCTGACCTATAGTACCGGTTGGAGACACAAACCGGCACTATAGGGCAATTTTCAAACTTGAAAAAAGCATAACTAAATCATCCTAATTCATAAAAATACATATAATATATCAAAATTTGCAGAACAAAAAGATTGATCCGCTGAAACAATTAGTTTTCCGTTTCGACAATTTTTTAAAATCACAAAATTCCAAAGGGAAAATAGAGTTTTTGGGCGTTTTAGACGTTTTTTTGGACGTTTTTAGCGTTTAGTGCTAGGGTTTAGATTTCAGCGTTTAGGGTTAGGTTTTATGGTCTAAACCCTTAGTTTTTACTATTTAGCATAGAGTTTCCGACATTTTAAGTCCCGGGTTTAGGGTTTAGGACAATTTTTCAAATGACAAATTGTAAAAGGAAAAAAAGATATGCTGTAATTTATGTTTTTTTGAATTTTGGTTAAATCTTGTCAAACCGGTCAAACAACTGATTCAAGAAATATAGAGTGTTACTAAATAATTACGCAATAATATTAGTGTTACTAAATAAGTATCTCAGTTTTTTTGAATTTTGTTCAAATCTGGTCAAACTATGGTCAAACTACTTATTCAAGAAATATTAGTGTTACTACATAATTATTCAAGAATATTAGTGTTACTAAATAATTATTTCAATTTTTGAATTTTGGTCAAATCTGGTCAAACTGTGGTCAAACTATGGTCAAACTTATTCAAGAAATATTAGCGTTACTAAATAATTACTGTTTTTTTAGAATAATAGTTTCAAACTCAAACGGTGAAATGTGTGACTTCATGCTCAAGCTAAACTCCTGAGGGTTAATAGGATTGACATCTTACTATTGTCAGGAAAACAACAAGTGCAGACTCGGAAACGAAGGAGAATAGAACCTGAAAGTTAAGGGTGCTCGGGCTGGAGTAGGGAGAGGGATGGGTGACCGGTCGGGAAGTTAGATGATTTGGAATGAGTGATCCACACATGAGCAGTTAAGAGAGGTGATTACAGACTAAATCATCAAATAATTCAGAAAAATTTAAAATAAAAAAATCAATTTTTTTCCACAATTTTCAAAAAAAATAAAAAAAACCACCAACCGGTACTAAAGGTCCCCCGTACCAGGGCGCGAGCTCACGCCACGTGGTGGCACTTTAGCACCGGTTCGTGCCGAACTGGTACTAAAGGGGGGGGGGGCTTTAGTGCCGAAACTTTAGTGCTGGTTCCATAACCGGCACTAAAGGCCCTTACAAACCGGTACTAATGGTCCGTTTTCTACTAGTGCCACCCGTCCTCGATTGGCGCAGTTGGCTCCGAGCTAAGGGTCGGAGCTGATGCAGGCGTGGCCTCTGGGGTACTGTTCGGCGGCAGAGCTAGGTCATACCCATCACGACAGTGCGGCGCGCCTGGCTGTGGCTCGAATCTGTCGAAGATCAAGTCTCCGCGGATGTCGGCCGTGTAGTTCAAACTTCCAAACCCGACCTGATGGCCAGGGGCGTAGCTTTCAATCTGTTCTAGATGGCCAAGCGTATTAGCCCGCAGTGCAAAGCCGCCGAATATGAAGATCTGTCCGGGGAGAAAAGTCTCACCCTGGACCGCATCGCTATCGATGATAGTAGGAGCCATCAAGCCTAACGGCGACGACACAGAGGAACTCTCAATGAAGGCACCAATGTCGGTGTCAAAACCGGCGGATCTCGGGTAGGGGGTCCCGAACTGTGCATCTAGGCCGGATGGTAACAGGAGGCAGGGGACACGATGTTTTACCCAGGTTCGAGCCCTCTTGATGGAGGTAAAACCCTACGTCCTGCATGATTAATATTGATGATATTGGTAGTACAAGAGTAGATCTACCACGAGATCAGAGAGGCTAAACCCTAGAAGCTAGCCTATGGTATGATTGTATGTTATGATTGTTGTCCTACGGACTAAAACCCTTTGGTTTATATAGACACCAAAGAGGGTTAGGGTTACACAAGGTCAGTTACAAAGGAGGAGATATCCATATCCGTATTGCCTAGCTTGCCTTCCACGCCAAGTAGAGTCCCATCCGGACACGAGACGAAGTCTTCAATCTTGTATCTTCATAGTCTAACAGTCCGGCCAATGGAGATAGTCCGGCTGTCCGGAGACCCCCTAATCCAGTACTCCCTCAATCACCATCTTCATATCTCAAAACAATCATCAAGTATCAAACTTCTCATAGTACTCAATGCACCTTATATGGAAGTTTTTATTATACCCATCTTGGATGCCCATCATATTAGGATTAGTTTCATAACCCAAGAAAATTACCATGCTGTTCTAAAGACTCTCGAAATAATATAAGAGAAGCACGAGAGTTCATCTATTTCTTCAAAATAAAACCCCCGCCGTGCTCGAAAAGGATATAAGTGAAGCACTAGAGCAAATGACAAACTACTCTGAAAGATATATGTGAAGATCAAAGAGTAGTTGAATAATTATGTAACTATGTGAAGACTCTCTAACATTTAAGACTTTCAGATCTTGGTATTTTATTCAAACAGCAAGAAAAAGAAAAAACAAAATAAAATGACGCTCCAAGAAAAACACATATCATGTGGTGAATAAAAATATAGCTCCAAGTAAAGTTATCGATGAACGACGACGAAAGAGGGGATGCCTTCCGGGGCGTCCCCAAGCTTAGGCTCTTGGTTGTCCTTGAATATTACCTTGGGGTGCCTTGGGCATCCCCAAGCTTAGGCTCTTGCCACTCCTTATTCCATAGTCCATCGAATCTATACCCAAAACTTGAAAACTTCACAACACAAAACTTAACAGAAAACTCGTAAGCTCCGTTAGTATAAGAAAATAAATCACCACTTAGGTACTGCTGTGAACTCATTCTAAATTCATATTGGTGTAATATACACTGTATTCCAACTTCTCTATGGTTCATACCCTTCGATACTACTCATAGATTCATCAAAATAAGCAAACAACATAATGAAAACAGAATCTGCCAAAAACAGAATAGTCTGTAGTAATCTGGATCAAACATATACTTCTGGAACTCATAAGATTCTGAAATAAATTGGTGGACATGAGGAATTTGTCTATTAATCCTCTTAAAAAATAATCAACTTAAACTCACTCTCCAGTAAAAAATGGCAGCTAATCTCGTGAGCGCAAAAGTTTCTGTTTTTTACAGAAAGATCGCAAAGACTTCATCCAAGTCTTCCCAAAGGTTCTACTTGGCACAAACACTAATTAAAACATAAAACCACATCTAAACAGAGGCTAGATGAATTATTTATTACTAAAAAGGTGCAAAAAGCAAGGAACAAAAATAAAATTGGGTTGCCTCCCAACAAGCGCTATCGTTTAACGCCCCTAGCTAGGCATGATGGTTTCAATGATGCTCACATAAAAGATAAGAATTGAAACATAAATAGAGCATCATGAAGAATATGACTAGCACATTTAAGTCTAACCCTCTTCCTATGCATAGGGATTTTGTGATTAAACAACTTATGGGAACAATAATCTACTAGCATATAAAGGCAAAACAAGCATAACTTTAAAACTTTAAGCACATAGAGAGGAAACTTGATATTATTGCAATTCCTACAAGCATATGTTCCTCCCTCATAATAATTTTCAGTAGCACCATGAATGAATTCAACAATATAACCATCACAGAAAGCATAGAAATTTTACTACTCTCCACATAAGCAAAATTCTTCTCGTTCGGAATAGTGGGAGTATCATAAGAAACTCGAATACTATAAATTGTTTCCACATTAAAAGAGTAAAGTTAAGAAAAAGGGTAATCATAATCATGACATGTTTTTGCTACCTCTTGAGCACTGCGTTGGTTTTCCCTTGAAGAGGAAAGGGTGATGTAGTAGAGCAGCGTAAGTATTTCCCTCAGTTTTTGAGAACCAAGGTATCAATCCAGTAGGAGGCCACACACGAGTTCCTCGCACCTACACAAACAAATAAACTCCTTGCAACCAACACGATAAAGGGGTTGTCAATCCCTTCACGGTCACCTACGAGAGTGAGATCTGATATATATGATAAGATAATATTTTTGGTATTTTTATGATAAAGATAAATAAAGATGCAAGTAAAATAAATGGCAAAGGAAATAACTAAGTATTGGGAGATTAATATGATGGAAAATAGACCCGAGGGCCATAGGTTTCACTAGAGGCTTCTCTTGAGAGCATAAGTATTACGGTGGGTGAACAAATTACTGTTGAGCAATTGACAGAATTGAGCATAGTTATGAGAATATCTAGGTATGATCATGTATATAGGCATCACATCCGAGACAAGTAGACCGTCTCCTGCCTGCATCTACTACTATTACTCCACACATCGACCACTATCCAGCATGCATCTAGAGTATTAAGTTCAAGAGAACAGAGTAACGCTTTAAGCAAGATGACAAGATGTAGAGGGATAAACTCATGCAATATGATATAAACCTCATCTTGTTATCCTCGATGGCAACAATACAATACGTGCCTTGCTGCCCCTACTGTCACTGGGAAAGGACACCGCAAGATTGAACCCAAAGCTAAGCACTTCTCCCATTGCAAGAAAGATCAATCTAGTAGGCCAAATCAAATTGATAATTCGAAGAGACTTGCAAAGATAACCAATCATACATTAAAGAATTTAGAGAAGATTCAAATATTGTTCATAGATAAACTTGATCATAAACCCACAATTCATCGGTCTCAACAAACACACCGCAAAAGAAGATTACATCAAATATATCTCCACAAGAGAGGGGGAGAACTTTGTATTGAGATCCAAAAAGAGAGAAGAAGCCATCTAGCTAATAACTATGGACCCGTAGGTCTGAAGTAAACTACTCACACTTCATCGGAGAGGCTATGGTGTTGATGTAGAAGCCCTCCGTGATCTATACCCCCTCTGGCGGAGGTCCGGAAAAGGCCCCAAGATGGGATCTCATGGATACAGAAAGTTACGGCGGTGGAATTAGGGTATTGGCTCCGTATCTAGTAGTTTGGGGGTACGTAGGTATATATAGGAGGAAGGAGTACGTCGGTGGAGCAACGTGGGCCCCACGAGGGTGGAGGGCGTGCCTGGGAGGGGGGGGGGGGGTAGGCGCGCCCGCCTACCTCGTGCCTTCCTGGTTCATTGCTTGACGTAGGGTCCAAGTCCTCTAGATCATGTTCGTTTCAAAAGTCACATTCCCGAAGGTTTCATTCCATTTGGACTCCATTTGATGTTCTTTTTCTGTGAGACCCTAAAATAGGCAAAAAACAGCAATTCTGGGCTGGGCTTCCGATTAATAGGTTGTTGGGGAACGTAGCAGAAATTCAAAATTTTCCTACGTGTCACCAAGATCTATCTATGGAGAGATCAGCAACGAGGGGAAGGAGGGTGCATCTACATACCCTTGTAGATCGCTAAGCGGAAGCGTTCAAGTGAACGGGGTTGATGGAGTCGTACTCGTCGTGATCCAAATCACCGGAGATCCTAGTGCCGAACGGACGGCACCTCCGCATTCAACACATGTACGGAGCAGCAACGTCTCCTCCTACTTGATCCAGCAAGGGAGAAGGAGAGGTTGATGGAGATCCAGCAGCACGACGCGTGGTGGTGGAAGTAGCGGGATTCCAACAGGGCTTCGCCAAGCGCTGCGGGAAGAGGGAGATGTGTCACGGGAGGGAGAGGGAGGCGCCCGGGCTTAGATGTTGCTGCCCTCCCTTCCCCCACTATATATAGGGCCAAGGGAGAGGGGGGGGGCAGCCTTGGCCCTTCCTCCAAGGAAGGGTGCGGCCAAGGGAGGAGTCCCTCCTCCCCAAGGCACCTAGGAGGTGCCTTCCCCTTTTAGGACTCTTCCTTTCCCTCTTCTCTTGGCGCATGGGCCTCTTGGGGCTGGTGCCCTTGGCCCATATAGGCCAAGGCGCACCCCCTACATCCCATGTGGCCCCCCGGGGCAGGTGGCCCCACCCGGTGGACCGCCGGGACCCTTCCGGTGGTCCCGGTACAATACCGGTGACCCCGAAACATGTCCCGATGGCCGAAATAGCACTTCCTATATATAATTCTTTACCTCCGGACCATTCCGGAACTCCCCGTGATGTCCGAGATCTCATCCGGGACTCCGAACAACATTCGGGTTACCGCATACTAATATCTCTATAACCCTAGCGTCACCGAACCTTAAGTGTGTAGACCCTACGGGTTCGGGAACCATGCAGACATGACCGAGACGTTCTCCGTTCAATAACCAACAGCGGGATCTGGATACCCATGTTGGCTCCCACATGCTCCACGATGATCTCATCGGATGAACCACGATGTCAAGGACTTAATCAATCCCGTATACAATTCCCTTTGTCTATCGATATGATACTTGCCCGAGATTCGATCGTCGGTATCCCGATACCTTGTTCAATCTCGTTACCAGCAAGTCTCTTTACTCGTTTCATAACACATCATCCCGTGATCAACTCCTTGATCACATTGTGCACATTATGATGATGTCCTACCGAGTGGGCCCAGAGATACCTCTCCGTCACACGGAGTGACAAATCCAGTCTCGATTCATGCCAACCCAACAGCCACTTTCCCTCTATGGACATCACATGGAAATATCAGTGGGTCAATGCAACACTGCAAACCGTGGGGGTTTCGTGAGGATGCCATAGGCCCTCAACGTGTTAGAGTACCAGATTCCTTTACTATGAACTGTAATCTTTTCGAAATCGTATGCTTGATGTGCTAGAAACACGATCCGAATCCTAACCCAGAACAGGTAGTGTAGTAAGAGGATTACTACACTAGGGCAATAGTTGCTGTAGGTTACAGGTACCAGTCCTTTGGCATTGGTAGATAACTAGTTGCTCGATCAGTTACTAGAGGCTTACTAGGGACATGGTGTTGTCTATGTATCCACACATGTATCTGAGTTTCCTATCAATACAATTCTAGCATGGATAATAAACGATTATCATGAACAGGGAAATATAATAATAACCAATTTATTATTGCCTCTAGGGCATATTTCCAACAGTCTTCCACTTGCACTAGAGTCAATAATCTAGTTCACATCGATATGTGATTAACACTCAAGGTCACATCCCCATGTGACTAACACCCAAAGAGTTTACTAGAGTCAATAATCTAGTTCACATTTACCATGTGATTAACACTCGATGAGTTCTGGGTTTGATCATGTTATGCTTGTGAGAGAGGTTATAGTCAACGGGTCTGAACCTTTCAGATCCGTGTGTGCTTTACAAATCTCTATGTCATCTCCTAGATGCAGCTACCATGCTCTATTTGGAGCTATTCCAAATAACTGTTCTACTATATGAATCCAGTTTACTACTCAGAATAATCTGGATTAGTGTCAAAGTTTGCATTGACGTAACCCTTTACGACGAACTCTTTTACCACCTCCATAATCGAGAAAATTCCTTAGTCCACTAGTTACTAAGGATAACTTTGACCGCTGTCCTGTGATCCATTCTCGGATCACTCTTGTACCCCTTGACTGACTCATGGCAAGGCACATTTCAGGTGCGGTACACAGCATAGCATACTGTAGAGCCTACGTCTTAAGCATAGGGGATGACATTCGTCCTTTCTCTCTATTCTGCCGTGGTCAGGTTTCGAGTCTTACTCAATGTTCACACCTTATAACACAGCCAAGAACTCCTTCTTTGCCGATCCATTTTGAACTCCTTCAAAATCTTGTCAAGGTATGTGCTCATTTGAAAGTACCATTAAGCGTTTTGATCTATCCTTATAGATCTTGATGCTCAATGCTCAAGTACCTTAATCCAGGTTTTCCATTGAAAAACACTTTCCAAATAACCCCATATGCTTTCCAGAATTTCTACATCATTTCTGATCCTTAATATGTCAACAACATATACTCATCAGAAATTCTATAGCGCTCCCACTCACTTCTTTGGAAATACAAGTTTCTCATACACCCAAAAACTTTGATCATCTCATCAAAGCATACATTCCAACTCCGAGATGCTTACTCCAGTCCTCAGAAGGATTGCTGGGGCTTTGCATACTTATTAGCATCTTTCAGGAATGACAAAACCTTCCGGTTGTATCACATACAACCTTTCCTCAAGAAAATCATCGAGGAAATAATGTTTTGACATCCTATCTACAAGATTTCATAAATAATGCAGTAATCGCTAATATAATTCCAACAGACCTTTTTAGCATCGCTACGTGTGAGAAAGTAGTCAACTCCTTGAACTTGTCGGGAAACATCTTAACGACAAGTCGAGCTTTCTTAATGGTGACATTTACCATCATTGTCCGTCTTCCTTTTAAAATCCATCTATACTCAACAGCCTCACGACCATCGAGCCGTTCTACCAAAGTCTACACTTTGTTTTCATACATGGATCCTCTCTCGGATTTTATGGCCTCGAGCCATTCATCGGAACCTGGGCCCACCATCGCTTCTCCATAGCTCATAGGTTCATTGTTGTCTAGCAACATGACTTCTAAGACAGGATTACGTACCACTCTGAAGTAGTACGCATCCTTGTCATCCTACGAGGTTTGGGAGTGGCTTCATCTGAAGTCTCATGATCACTATCATAAGCTTCCACTTCAATTGGTGTAGGTGCCACAGGAACAACTCTTTGTGCCCTGCTATACACTAGTTGTAGTGACGGTTCAATAACCTCATCAAGTCTCCACCATCCTCCCACTCAATTCTTTCGAGAGAAACTTTTCCTCGAGAAAGGACCCGATTCTAGAAACAATCCCTTATTGCTTTCGGATTTGAGACAGGAGGTATACCCAACTGTTTTGGGTGTCCTATGAAGATGCATTTATCCGCTTTGGGTTCGAGCCTATCAGCCTGAAACTTTTTCACATAAGCGTCGCAGCCCCAAACTTTTAAGAAATGACAGCTTAGGTTTCTCTAAACCATAGTTCATACGGTGTCATCTCATCGGAATTACGTGGTTCCCTATTTAAAGTGAATGTGGTTGTCTCTAATGCCTAACCCATAAACTATCGTGGTAATTCGATAAGAGACATCATGGTATGCATCATATCCAATAGGGTGCAGTTATGATGTTCGGACACACCATCACACTATGGTGTTCCAGGCTGTATCAGTTGTGAAACAATTTCCACAATGTCTTAATTCTGTGCCAAACTCGTAATTCAGATATTCATCTCTATGATCATATCATAGATACTTTATCCTCTTGTCACGACGATCTTTCAACTTCACCCTGAAATTACTTGAACCTTTCAATAATTCAGACTCGTGATTCATCAAGCAAATATACTCAACATCTACTCAAATCATCTGTGAAGTAAGAACATAACGATATCCACTACACGCCTCATCACTCATTTGACTGCACACATCAAAATGTATTACTTCCAACAAGTTGCTTTCCAGTACCATTTTACTGAAACTGAGGCTTTCAGTCATCTTGCCCATGTGGTATGATTTGCATGTCTCAAGTGATTCAAAAAATCAAGTGAGTCCAAACGGTCCATTTGCATGGAGTTTCTTCATGCATAAACACCAATAGACATGGTTCGCATGTCTCAATCTTTTCAAAAACGAGTGAGCCCAAAGATCCATCAACATGGAGCTTCTTCATGCGTTTTATACCGATATGACTTAAGTGGCAGTGCCACAAGTAGGTGGTACTATCATTACTATCTTATATCTTTTGGCATGAACATGTGTATCACTACGATCGAGATTCAATAAACCATTCATTTTAGGCATAAGACCATTGAAGGTATGATTCAAATAAACAGAGTAACGATTATTCTCCTTAAATGAATAACCATATTGCGATAGTCATAATCCAATCATGTCTATGCTCAACGCAAACACCAATCTCTATGGTAGAGGGAGCGTATGATACTTGATCATATCAACATTGGAAACACTTCCAACACATATCGTCAGCTCGCCTTTAGCTAGTATCCGTTTATTTCGTAGCTTTTATTTCAAGTTACTAACACTTAGCAACCGAACCGGTATCTAATACCCTGGTGCTACTAGGAGTACTAGTAAAGTACACATCAACACAATGTATATCCAATATACTTCTATCGACCTTGCCAGCCTTCTAATCTACCAAGTATCTAGGGTAATTCTGCTCCAATGGCTGTTCCCCTTATTACAGAAGCACTTAGTCTCGGGTTTGGGTTCAACCTTGGGTTTCTTCACCAGAGCAGCAGCTGAATTGCCGTTTCATGAAGTATCCCTTCTTGCCCTTGCCCTTCTTGAAACTAGTGGTTTCACTAACCATCAACAATTGATGCTCCTTCTTGATTTCTACTTTTGTGGTGTCAAACATCGCAAATATCTCAAGGATCATCATATATGTCCCTGATATATTATAGTTCATCACGAAACTCTAGCAGCTTGGTGGTAATGACTTCGGAAAAACATCACTATCTCATCTGGAAGATCAACTCCCACTTGATTCAAATGATTGTTGTACTCAGACAATCTGAGCACAAGCTCAACAATTGAGCTTTTCTCCCTTAGTTTGCAGGTTAAGAAAATCGTCGGAGGTCTTATACCTCTTGACGTGGGCACAAGCCTGAAATCCCAATTTCAGCCCTCGAAACATCTCATATGTTTTGCGACGTTTAAAACGTCTTCGGTGCCTAAACCGTTTAACTGAACTATCACGCAGTTATCCAAAATGTGTATGTTCGCAACATCCACAGACGACATTCGAGGTTCAGCACACTGAGCGGTGCATTAAGGACATAAGCCTTCTATGAAGCAATGAGGACAATCCTCAGTTTACGGACCTAGTCCGCATAATTGCTACTATCAACTTTCGACTAAATTTTCTCTAGGAACATATCTAAACAGTGGAACTAAAGCGCGAGCTACGACATAATTTGCAAAATCCTTTTGACTACGTTCAGCTTAAACAAGTTCATCTTATGAACTCCCACTCAGATAGACATCCCTCTAGTCATCTAAGTGATTACATGATCCGAGTCAACTAGGCCGTGTCCGATCATCACGTGAGACGGACTAGTCAACATCGGTGAACATCTTCATGTTGATCGTATCTTCTATACGACTCATGCTCGACCTTTCGGTCTTCTGTGTTCCGAGGCCATGTCTGTACATGCTAGGCTCGTCAAGTCAACCTAAGTGTTTGCATGTGTAAATCTGTCTTACACCCGTTGTATGTGAACGTTGGAATCTATCACACCCGATCATCACGTGGTGCTTAGAAACGAACGAACTGTCGCAATGGTGCATAGTTAGGGGGAACACTTTCTTGAAATTTTAACGAGGGATCATCTTATTTACTACCGTCGTTCTAAGCAAATACGATGTATAAACATGATAAACATCACATGCAATCAAATAGTGACATGATATGGCCAATATCATATAGCTCCTTTTGATCTCCATCTTCGGGGCTCCATGATCATCATCGTCACCGGCATGACACCATGATCTCCATCATCATGATCTCCATCATCGTGTCTTCATGAAGTTGTCTCGCCAACTATTACTTCTACTTCTACAGCTAACGGTTAGCAATAAAGTAAAGTAATTACATGACGTTTAAGTTGACACGCAGGTCATAAATAAATAAAGACAACTCCTATGGCTCCTGCCGGTTGTCATACTCATCGACATGCAAGTCGTGATTCCTATTACAAGAACATGATCAATCTCATACATCACATATATCATTCATCACATCCTTTTGGCCATATCACATCACATGGCATACCCTGCAAAAACAAGTTAGACGTCCTCTAATTGTTGTTTGCATGTTTTACGTGGCTGCTATGGGTTTCTAGCAAGAACGTTTCTTACCTACGCAAAACCACAACGTGATATGTCAATTGCTATTTACCCTTCATAAGGACCCTTTTCATTGAATCCGATCCGACTAAAGTGGGAGAGACAGACACCCGCCAGCCACCTTATGCAACTAGTGCATGTCAGTCGGTGGAACCGGTCTCACATAAGCGTACGTGTAAGGTTGGTCCGGGCCACTTCATCCCACGATGCCGCCGAATCAAGATAATACTAGTAACGGCAAGCATATTGAACAAAATCAACGCCCACAACTACTTTGTGTTCTACTGGTGCATAGAATCTACGCAATAGACCAAGCTCATGATGCCACTGTTGGGGAACGTAGCAGAAATTCAAAATTTTCCTATGTGTCACCAAGATCTATCTATGGAGAGATCAGCAACGAGGGGAAGGAGAGTGCATCTACATACCCTTGTAGATCGCTAAGCGGAAGCGTTCAAGTGAACGGGGTTGATGGAGTCGTACTCGTCGTGATCCAGATCACCGGAAATCCTAGTGCCGAACGGACGGCACCTCCGCGTTCAACACACGTACGAAGCAGCGACGTCTCTTCCTACTTGATCCAGCAAGGGAGAAGGAGAGGTTGATGGAGATCTAGCAGCACGACGGCGTGGTGGTGGAAGTAGCGGGATTCCAACAGGGCTTCGCCAAGCGCTGCGGGAAGAGGGAGATGTGTCACGGGAGGGAGAGGGAGGCGCCCGGGCTTAGATGTTGCTGCCCTCCCTTCCCCCACTATATATAGGGCCAAGGGAGAGGGGGGGCGCAGCCTTGGCCCTTCCTCCAAGGAAGGGTGCGGCCAAGGGAGGAGTCCCTCCTCCCCAAGGCACCTAGGAGGTGCCTTCCCCTTTTAGGACTCTTCCTTTCCCTCTTCTCTTGGCGCATGGGCCTCTTGGGGCTGGTGCCCTTGGCCCATATAGGCCAAGGCGCACCCCCTACATCCCATGTGGCCCCCCGGGGCAGGTGGCCCCACCCGGTGGACCGCCGGGACCCTTCCGGTGGTCCTGGTACAATACCGGTGACCCCGAAACTTGTCCCGATGGCCGAAATAGCACTTCCTATATATAATTCTTTACCTCCGGACCATTCCGGAACTCCTCGTGATGTCCGAGATCTCATCCGGGACTCCGAACAACATTCGGGTTACCGCATACTAATATCTCTATAACCCTAGCGTCACCGAACCTTAAGTGTGTAGACCCTACGGGTTCGGGAACCATGCAGACATGACCGAGACGTTCTCCGGTCAATAACCAACAGCGGGATCTGGATACCCATGTTGGCTCCCACATGCTCCACGATGATCTCATCGGATGAACCACGATGTCAAGGACTTAATCAATCCCGTATACAATTCCCTTTGTCTATCGATATGATACTTGCCCGAGATTCGATCGTCGGTATCCCGATACCTTGTTCAATCTCGTTACCAGCAAGTCTCTTTACTCGTTTCATAACACATCATCCCGTGATCAACTCCTTGATCACATTGTGCACATTATGATGATGTCCTACCGAGTGGGCCCAGAGATACCTCTCCGTCACACGGAGTGACAAATCCAGTCTCGATTCATGCCAACCCAACAGCCACTTTCGGAGATACCTGTAGTGTACCTTTATAGTCACCCAGTTACGTTGTGACGTTTGGCACCCCCAAAGCACTCCTACGGTATCCGGGAGTTGCACAATCTCATGGTCTAAGGAAATGATACTTGACATTAGAAAAGCTTTAGCATACGAACTACACGATCTTTGTGCTAGGCTTAGGATTGGGTCTTGTCCATCACATCATTCTCCTAATGATGTGATCCCGTTATCAACGACATCCAATGTCCATGGTCAGGAAACCGTAACCATCTATTGATCAACGAGCTAGTCAAGTAGAGGCTTACTAGGGACATGGTGTTGTCTATGTATCCACAGATGTATCTGAGTTTCCTATCAATACAATTCTAGCATGGATAATAAACGATTATCATGAACAGGGAAATATAATAATAACCAATTTATTATTGCCTCTAGGGCATATTTCCAACAATAGGTTAGTCCCAAAAATAATATAAAAGTGTATAATAAAGCCCAATAATGTCCAAAACATGATATAAAATAGCATGGAACAATAAAAAATTATAGATACGTTGGAGGCGTATCAAGCATCACCAAGCTTAATTCCTGCTCGTCCTCGAGTTGGTAAATGATAAAAACAGAATTTTTAATGTGGAATGCTACTTGGCATAATTTCAATGTAATTCTCTTAATTGTGGTATGAATATTCAGATCTGAAAGATTCAAGACAAAATTTTAATATTGACATAGAAATAATAATACTTCAAGCATAGTAACTAATCAATTATGTCTCTTCAAAATAACATGGCCAAAGAAAGTTATCCCTACAAAATCATATAGTCTGGCTATGCTCCATCTTCACCACACAATTGTTTCGTACTTTTGGTGTTCTCAAACTTTTTCAATCTTCACGCAATACATGAGCGTGAGCCATGGACATATCACTATAGGTGGAATAGAATGGTGGTTGTGGAAAAGACAAAAAGGAAGAAGATAGTCTCACATCAACTAGGCGTATCAACGGGCTATGGAGATGCCCATCAATAGATATCAATGTGAGTGAGTAGGGATTGCCATGCAACAGATGCACTAGAGCTATAAGTATATGAAAGCTCATCAAAAATAAACTAAGTGGGTGTGCATACAACTTGCTTGCTCACGAAGACCTACGGAATTTGAGGAAGCCCATCGTTGGAATATACAAGCGAAGTTCTATAATGAAAAATTCCCACTATTATATGAAAGTGATAGCACAGGAGACTCTCTATCATGAAGATCATGGTGCTACTTTGAAGCACAAGTGTGGAAAAAAGGATAGTAGTATTGCCCCTTTTTTGGGCCTCTTTTTGTTTGGCCTTTCTCTTTTTTTATTGGGACAATACTCTATGAATGATGATCATCACACTTCTATTTGTTGACAACTCAATGATTGCAACTCGATACTAGAACAAAGTATGACTCTATATGAATGCCTCCGGCGGTGTACCGGGATAGCAATGATGCATGAGTGACTTATATGAAAGAATTATGAACGGTGGCTTTGCCACAACTAAAATGTCAACTACATGATCATGTCAAGCAATATGAAAATGATGGAGCGTGTCATAGTAAACAAAACGGTGGAAAGTTGCATGGCAATATATCTCGGAATGGCTATGGAAATGCCATGATAGGTAGGTATGGTGGCTGTTTTGAGGAAGGTATGGTGGGTGTATGATACCGGCGAAAGGTGCACGGTATTAGAGAGGCTAGAAATGGTGGAAGGGTGAGAGTGCGTATAATCCATGGACTCAACATTAGTCATAAAGAACTCACATACTTATTGCAAAGATCTATTAGTTATCGACGCAAAGTACTACGCGCATGCTTCTAGGGGGATAGATTGGTAGGAAAAGACCATCGCTCGTCCCCGACCGCCACTCATAAGGAGGACAATCAATAAATACATCATGCTCCGACTTCTTAACATAACGGTTCACCATACGTGCATGCTACGGGAATCACAAACTTCAACACAAGCATTTCTCAAATTCACAACTACTCAACTAGCACGACTCTAATATCACCATCTCCATGTCTCAAAACATTATCAAGTTTCAAACTTCTCATAGTATTCAACACACTCATAAGAAAATTTTATTATTTAATCTTGAATGCCTAACATAATTAAAGAAAATTACCATGCTGTTTTGGAGGACTCTCAAAATAATCTAAGTGAATAATGAGAGAACAATGGTTTCTACAAAAAAAATCTACCAACGTGCTCTAAAAGATATAAGTGAAGCACTAGAGCAAAAACTATATAACTCAAAAGATATAAGTGAAGCACATAGAGTATTCTAACAATTTCCGAATCATGAGTGTCTCTCTAAAAAAGGTGTGTGCAGCAATGATGATTGTGGAAAACTAACAAATAAAGACTCAAATAATACAAGACGCTCCAAGCAAAACACATATCATGTGGTAAATAAAAATATAGCTCCAAGTAAAGTTACCGATAGAAGTAGACGAAAGAGGGGATGCCTTCTGGGACATCCCCAAGCTTTGGCTTTTAGGTGTCCTTAGATTATCTTGGGGTGTCATGGGAATCCCCAAGCTTAGGCTCTTGCCACTCGTTGTTCCATAATCCATCAAATCTTTACCCAAAACTTGAAAACTTCACAACACAAAACTTAAAGTAGAAAATCTCGTGAGCTCCGTTAGCGAAAGAAAACAAAACACCACTTCAAGGTACTGTAATGAACTCATTCTTTATTTATATTGGTGTTAAACCTACTGTATTCCAACTTCTCTATGGTTTATAAACTATTTTACTAGCCATAGAATCATCAAAATAAGCAAACAACACACGAAAAACAGAATCTGTCAAAAACAGAACAGTCTGTAATAATCTGTAGCTAACTCAAGATCTGGAACCCCAAAAATTCTAAAATAAATTGCTGGACGTGAGGAATTTACCTATTAATCATCTGCAAAAATAATTAACTAAATATCACTTTCTAAATAAAAATGCCAGCAGTTCTTGTGAGCGCTAAAGTGTCTGTTTTTTACAGCAAGATTAAAAAGACTTTCCCGAAGTCTTCCCAACGGTTCTACTTGGCACAAACAATAATTAAACACAAAACCACAACCAAAACAGAGGCCATATAAATTGTTTATTAAATAACATAATGTAAAAATATTGGGTTGTCTCCCAACTAGCGCTTTTCTTTAAAGCCTTATAGCTAGGCATAAGATTTCAACGATGCTCACATGAAAGACAAGAATTGAAGCACAAAGAGAGCATCATAAAACACGTGACAGACACATCTAAGTCTAACATACTTACTATGCATAGGCATCTTATAGGCAAAAAAATTATCAAGGCAAGCAAAAACTAGCATATGCAAGAAAGCGGAAAGAAACAGTAGCAATCTCAACATAACGAGAGGTAATTTAGTAACATGAAAATTTCTATCACCATATTTTCCTTTCTCATAATAATTACGTGTAGGATCATAAGAAAATAAAATAGCCATCACATAAAATATTTTCAACACGATCCACATGCATGCAAAGTTGACACTCTTCCAAAATAGTGGGATTAACATTAACTAAAGTCATGACTTCTCCAAACCCACTTTTATCAAAATTTTCATAAGATTGAACATTCTCCAAATATGTGGGATCCAAAGTTGACACTCTTCCAAACCCACTTTCAATAATATGGCAAACACTATTATCAATCTCGTATTCATCATGGGGCTTAAATAAATTTTCAAGATCACAAGAAGAATCACCCCAATCACGATCATTGCAACAAGTAGTAGACATAGCAAAACTAGCATCCCCAAGCTTAGGGTTTTGCATATTATAAGAACAATTAACATTAATAGAATTTATACTATCATCCTTGCAATCATGCTTTCTATTCAAAGATCCATCGTGAATCACTCCATAAAGTACTTCATCACAATTTTCAGATTCTCGAACTTCAAGCAAAACTTCATAAAGATAATCTAGTGCACAAAACTCACTAGCAATTGGTTTATCATAATTGGATCTCTTAAAAATATTAGCAAGCGGATGAGGATCCATAGATGTTTAGGTTCTCTGTTTAGTAATAAATAAACAACAATTCCAACCAAAAAAGCAAACGAGCCAAGTAAGACATCAAAGCAAATGGAAAGACGAGTAGAAGAAGGGCAAATAAAACGGCAAGGGTGAAGTGGGGGAGAGGAAAACGAGAGGCAAATGGCAAATAATGTTATGCGGGAGATAAGGGTTTGTGATGGGTACTTGGTATGTTGACTTTTGCGTAGACTCCCCGGCAACGGCGCCAGAAATCCTTCTTGCTACCTCTTGAGCACTGCGTTGGTTTTCCCTTGAAGAGGAAAGGGTGATGCAGTAGATCAGCGTAAGGATTTCCCTCAGTTTTTGAGAACCAAGGTATCAATCCAGTAGGAGGCTATGCACGAGTCCCTCGCACCTACACAAACAAATAAACTCCTCGCAACCAACATGATAAAGGGGTTGTCAATCCTTTCACAGTCACCTACGAGAGTGAGATCTGATAGATATGATAAGATAATATTTTTGGTATTTTTATGATAAAGAGAAATAAAGATGCAAGTAAAATAAATGGCATAGGAAATAACTAAGTATTGGGAGATTAATTTGATGGAAAATAGACCCCGGGGCCATAGGTTTCACTAGAGGCTTCTCTCGAGAGCATAAGTATTACGGTGGGTGAACAAATTACTGTTGAGCAATTGACTGAATTGAGCATAGTTATAAGAATATCTAGGTAAGATCATGTATATAGGCATCACGTCCGAGACAAGTAGACCGACTCGTGCCTGCATCTACTACTATTACTCCACACATCGACTGCTATCCAACATGCATCTAGAATATTAAGTTCAAGAGAACAGAGTAACGCTTTAAGAAAGATGACATGATGTAGAGGGATACAATCATGCAATATGATATAAACCCCATCTTGTTATCCTCGATGGCAACAATACAATACGGGCCTTGCTTCCCCTGGGAGGAGGTTCTCATTCATGCTACAAGGTGGAATTTTTCTCAAGGTGGAGTTTGTTATGTTATGCTTCAAATTCAAGTATAAAGAGAAAGGCTAACTTCTGATGAGCGAGCAGAGCAAGGACCGTCGTCGGTAGGCTTGGGCTGATCAATATTGACCTAGGCCACTGTGTTATATATACCTCTTTTAAGCCGCCACATGGGATAAGTAGATCAGTTGTAAATCCTCGGCGTTTGTAACCTTCCCTGATGTAGTGAAGTTTACAAGTTGCTACCCTTATAAGTGCTTTGAACTTATTTGGAATACTGTCCAACCATTGACCAAATACATTGGCAACACTTGTGGGCGGATACAAATTTGACGCTATCTGGACGACTGACCACGTAGAACGTGCAAACTTGCATCATGCGAGGTTGTCTTTGGTTAACAAAACTCCCCTAGAAGATACCACATGAAGATTTTCACTTTTACTGGAATCTTGGACTTCCAAATTTTCTTGTTATTACTCACTAGTACCTCGGAATGCATAAGCGCACGGTATATAGAGTCTACTGTGAAAGACCCTGATGTAGTAATTAAGGTACCACCGAAACACATCCCGTCTCTTCTCTTCTCGTGATGCTTTTGAAGACGAGTTATGCGCATGGAAGGATTGTCTTTTGCCATCAGAGGAGTGACTTGCCAAGCATGGTTGAGATGGATTCTATTATTGCAGTGAAGTTGATTGGCACGGAATTGGATAGATCAGTCTACTCCATGCTCATTAAGGTGATTAGGCATGTCATGGGTCTTCATGAATCTTGTAGTACTCATGTTTTTTGCAAATAATACGGAAATTTTATTCCAAAGTCATAGGTGAGGGAGTCCTGGATTAGGGGTTCCTTGGACGGCCGGACTATATCCTTTGGCTGGACTGTTGGACTATGAAGATACAAGATTGAAGACTTCGTCCCATGTCCGGGTGGGACTCTCCTTTGCGTGGAAGGCAAGCTTGGAAATTCGGATGTGTAGATCTCCTCCCTTGTAACTGACTCTGTGTAACCCTAGCCCCCTCCGGTGTCTATATAAACCGGAGGGTTTAGTCTGTAGGACAAGAACAATCATAATCATAGGCTAGCTTCTAGGGTTTAGCCTCTACGATCTCGTGGTAGATCAACTCTTGTAATACTCATATCACCAAGATCAATCAAGCAGGAAGTAGGGTATTACCTCCATCGAGAGGGCCCGAACCTGGGTAAACATTGTGTCCCCCGCCTTAGACGCACAGTTCGGGACCTCCTACCCGAGATTCGCCGGTTTTGACACCGACATTAGTGCTTTCATTGAGAGTTCCACTGTGCCGTCACCATAAGGCTTGATGGCTCCTTCGATCATCAGCAACGATGCGATCCAGGGTGAGGTTTTTCTCCCCAGACAGATCTTCGTATTCGGCGGCTTCGCACTGCAGGCCAACTCGCTTGGCCATCTGGAGCAGATCGAGAGCTACGCCCCTGGCCGTTAGGTCAGGTTTGGAAACTTAAACTATACTGCAGACATCCGCGGAGACTCGATCTTCGATGGATTCGAGCCCATGTCAGGTGCGCCGCATAGTCGCGACGAGCATGACTTAGCTCTGCCGCCGGATGGTGTTTGGGAGATCACACCTGTGGCTACTCCAGCCCTCAATCCGGAGCAGATCATGCCGTCCGAGGACGGGTGGATGTACCCCGCCACGGAGGCCGCACACCCTGCGGCGATAGAGCCGAATACTGGCTTCACCTCCCATGAGACCTGTGTTGCCAAACCCTTGGATTCGTCCCCGGCCACAGGCTCCAAACCGCCTGCGTCCGTGCCTATCGAATCTGATTGGGCACCGATCATGGAGTTTACCTCCACGGATATCTTTCAGCACTTTCCCTTGGGCGACGTGCTAAATTCATTGAGGTCTCTCTCCCTGTCAGGAGACCCTTGGCCGAACTATGTCCGGCTTGAGTGGGAAGCGGACGATGAAGAAATTCATTCCCCACCCACCACCCACTTAATAGCCACTGTCGATGACTTAACCGACATGATTGATTTCGGCTCCGAAGACATCGACGGTATAGACGATGATGCAAGAGAAAATAGGAACCACCGCCCACAGGGCGCTGGATAGCCACCTCATCATATGATATATACATGGTGGACACCCCCAAAGAAAGCGATGGCAATGAGGCAACGGAGAATAATCCCCTCGAGAAGCAATCTAAGCACCAGCGTCATCGGTGCCACTCTAAGCCCCGCCATAGCAAAAGCAGCGATACCGGCACAAGAGACAATAACACTGCAGACAGTGCCGAAGACGAAGACAATGCCCTCCAGCCAGGCTTCGAGCGGGAGGATGGGCAAGCTAGCCCTAAGGAACAGTCGGCAGACGGAGAATCAGAGGATGACAGTTACATGCCCCTCTCCGATGACGAGGTGAGCCTCGGTGACAAAGAATTTATCGTGCCTCAGGATCCCGTCGAGCAGGAGCGCTTCAAGCACCGGCTTATAGCCACAGCAAAAAGCCTGAAGAAAAAGCAACATCAGCTTCAAGCTGCTCAAGATCTGCTAACGGGTAGATGGACCGAGGTGCTGGCAGCCGAGGAATACGAACTCGAGCGCCCAACCAAAAGTTACCCAAAGCGCAGGTTGCTACCCCACCTCGAGGAGGATGCATTAAAGCCTACACTACCAGCGTATGATGCGGCTGACTGGCCACCTCCTGGTCGAGACAAAGCGGCGTATCAGCCCGAAGTCCAGCCCGCACCCTGTCGCCAGTCAAACAAAAACACCAAGGCCGGGGGCAACACGCAAGACCTGCGAAACGTATTGGAAAATAAAGCAGGACATACAAGATCGATCTAACGGATCACGGGGGCGTGCCCCAACGTGTGACGGCGACCGTCACACCGGATATACTAAAAGCAAATCTGGCCGGGCCGAATATAGCACACAAGACTCGTATGAACTGCGTCGTGATATAGCCCGGCACGGAGGCGCCGCACACACTCTATGCTTCACCGATGAAGTAATGGATCACGAATTCCCAGAAGGTTTTAAACTCGTGAATATTGAATCATATGATTGAAGGAAATATGCCCTAGAGGCAATAATAAAGTTATTATTTATTTCCTTATATCATGATAAATGTTTGTTATTCATGCTAGAATTGTATTAACCGGAAACATAATACATGTGTGAATACATAGACAAACAGAGTGTCACTAGTATGCCTCTACTTGACTAGCTCGTTAATCAAAGATGGTTAAGTTTCCTAACCATAGACAAAGAAGTTGCCATTTGATTAACGAGATCACATCATTTGTTGAATGATCTGATTGACATGACCCATTCCATTAGCTTAGCACCCGATCGTTTAGTATGTTGCTATTGCTTTCTTCATGACTTATACATGTTCCTATGACTATGAGATTATGCAACTCCCGTTTGCCGGAGGAACACTTTGTGTGCTACCAAACGTCACAACGTAAATGGGTGATTATAAAGGAGCTCTATAGGTGTCTCCAAAGGTACATGTTGGGTTGGCGTATTTCGAGATTAGGATTTGTCACTCCGATTGTCGGAGAGGTATCTCTGGGCCCTCTCGGTAATGCACATCACATAAGCCTTGCAAGCCTTGCAAGCATTACAACTAATATGTTAGTTGTGAGATGATGTATTACGGAACGAGTAAAGAGACTTGCCGGTAACGAGATTGAACTAGGTATTGGATACCGACGATCGAATCTCGGGCAAGTAACATACCGATGACAAAGGGAACAACGTATGTTGTTATGCGGTCTGACCGATAAAGATCTTCGTAGAATATGTAGGAGCCAATATGGGCATCTAGGTCCCGCTATTGGTTATTGACCGGAGATTTGTCTCAGTCATGTCTACATTGTTCTCGAACCGTAGGGTCCGCACGCTTAACGTTACGATGACAGTTATTATGAGTTTATGCATTTTGATGTACCGAAGTTAGTTCGGAGTCCCAGATTTGATCACGGACATGACGAGGAATCTCGAAATGGTCGAGATATAAAGACTGATATATTGGACGACTATATTCGGACACCGGAAGCGTTCCGGGGAAGTTTCGGATAAAACCGAAGAATCGGGGGGTTACCGAAACCCCCCGGGGGGTTAATGGGCCTCATGGGCCTAAAGTGGAGAAGAGGAAGGGGCTGCCAGGGCAGGCCGCACGCCCCCTCTCCCCCTAGTCCGAATTGGACAAGGAGGGAGGGGCGGCGCCCCCCCTTTCCTCCTCTCTTCCCCTCTCTCCTACTTGGACAAGGAAAGGGAGGGGAGTCCTACTCCCGGTAGGAGTAGGACTCCTCCTGCGCGCCTCCTCTAGGGCCGGCCGCACCCCCCCTTGGATCCTTTATATACGGAGGCAGGGGGCACCCTAGAACACACAAGTTGATCCTGGTGATCGTTCCTTAGCCGTGTGCGGTGCGCCCTTCCACCATATTCCACCTCGATCATATCGTTGCAGTGCTTGGGCGAAGACCTGCGCCGGTAGAACATCATCATCGTCACCACGCCGTTGTGCTGACGGAACTCTTCCCCGACACTTTGCTGGATCGGAGCCCGGGGATCATCATCGAGTTGCACGTGTGCTAAGAACTCGGAGGTGCCGGAGTAACGGTGCTTGGATCGGGAAGATGTACGACTACTTCCTCTACGTTGCGTCAACGCTTCCGTTGCGATCTACAAGGGTATGTAGATCATACTCTACCCTCTCGTTGCTGTGCATCAGCATGATCTTGCCTGTGCGTAGGAAATTTTTTGAAATTACTACGTTCCCCAACAGTGGTATCAGAGCCTAGGTTTTATGTGTTGATGTTATATGCATGAGTAGAACACAAGTGAGTTGTGGGCGATATAAGTCATACTGCTTACCAGCATGTCATACTTTGGTTCGGCGGTATTGTTCGACGAAGCGACCCGGACCGACATTACGCGTACGCTTACGCGAGACCGGTTCTCCCAACGTGCTTTGCACAGAGGTGGCTTGCAGGCGACAGTTTCTCCAACTTTAGTTGAACCGAGTGTGGCTACGCCCGGTCCTTGCGAAGGTTAAAACAGCACCAACTTGACAAACTATCGTTGTGGTTTTGATGCGTAGGTAAGATTGGTTCTTGCTTAAGCCCGTAGCAGCCACGTAAAACTTGCAACAACAAAGTAGAGGACGTCTAACTTGTTTTTGCAGGGCATGTTGTGATGTGATATGGTCAAGACATGGTGCTGAATTTTATTGTATGAGATGATCACGTTTTGTAACCGAGTTATCGGCAACTGGCAGGAGCCATATGGTTTTCGCTTTATTGTATGCAATGCAATCGCCCTGTAATGCTTTACTTTATCAATAAACGGTAGCGATAGTCGTAGAAGCATAAGATTGGCGAAACGACAACGATGCTACGATGGAGATCAAGGTGTCGCGCCGGTGACGATGGTGATCATGACGGTGCTTCGGAGATAGAGATCACAAGCACAAGATGATGATGGCCATATCATATCACTTATATTGATTGCATGTGATGTTTATCTTTTATGCATCTTATCTTGCTTTGTTTGACGGTAGCATTATAAGATGATCTCTCACTAATTATCAAGAAGTGTTCTCCCTGAGTATGCACCATTGCGAAAGTTCTTCGTGCTGAGACACCACGTGATGATCGGGTGTGATAGGCTCTACGTTCAAATACAATGGGTGCAAAACAGTTGCACACGCGGAATACTCAGGTTATACTTGACGAGCCAAGCATATACAGATATGGCCTCGGAACACGGAGACCGAAAGGTCGAGCGTGAATCATATAGTAGATATGATCAACATAGTTGATGTTCACCAATGAAACTACTCCATCTCACGTGATGATCGGACATGGTTTAGTTGATTTGGATCACGTAATCACTTAGAGGATTAGAGGGATGTCTATCTAAGTGGGAGTTCTTTAAGTAAATTAATTGAACCTAAATTTATCATGAAACTTAGTACCTAATAGTATCTTGCTTGTTTATGCTTGATTGTAGATAGATGGCTCGTGCTGTTGTTCCGTTGAATTTTAATGCGTTCCTTGAGAAAGCAAAGTTGAAAGATGATGGTAGCAATTACACGGACTGGGTCCGTAACTTGAGGATTATCCTCATTGCTGCACAGAAGAATTACGTCCTGGAAGCACCGCTGGGTGCCAGGCCTGCTGCTGGAGCAACGCCAGATGTTATGAACGTCTGGCAGAGCAAAGCTGATGACTACTCGATAGTTCAGTGTGCTATGCTTTACGGCTTAGAATCGGGACTTCAACGACGTTTTGAACGTCATGGAGCATATGAGATGTTCCAGGAGTTGAAGTTAATATTTCAAGCAAATGCCCAGATTGAGAGATATGAAGTCTCCAATAAGTTCTATAGCTGCAAGATGGAGGAGAACAGTTCTGTCAGTGAGCATATACTCAAAATGTCTGGGTATAATAATCACTTGATTCAATTGGGAGTTAATCTTCCAGATGATTGCGTCATTGACAAATTTCTCCAATCACTGCTGTAAGGGCATATTTATCCCTACGGTGTTTTGGTGATTGATGACAATGCATTTGCGGACTAATCGGGTGCTTTGAGTTCTTTCAGATATTCACCCTTCGGCACGAAACGATTATTTCCCCTCGGCGCTCTACTCAAGACGGTGTAGCTTCTTTCGTGACTTTGTTGGTGGACTAAGTTTCATAGTAGTCACCGTACTATCAAGAGGGGATCTGCTTCGGTATGGTTTGGGTGGAATCAACACGTACACGTCCTCCTCACACCCACCGTTTCTTTCCGCCTCTATGGAGCTTATCTTTTCTCCCCTCTTCATCCTTTCCTCGACCCAGCGGTAGTACCACGGGCCACAGCGGTAGTACCGCTGAGGCTCACTAAACGGTAGTACCGCTCCTCGGAGCGGTAGTACCGCTTGATGGCCTCAGCAGCAGTACCGCTACGGCTCCATGCTCCTACCGCCTCGACCCTAGTGTGCTCTGTCTCGTGTCTGGGATCTACGGCACTAGCTGCAGTTATCATAGCGGTAATACGGCTGAAGCTCATTAAGCGGTAGTACCGCTCCTTGGAGCGGTAGTACCGCTTGATGGCCTCAGCAGCAGTACCGCTGCGGCTCCGTGCTCCTACCGCCTCGACTCGAGTGCGCATTTTCTCGTGTTGGGTTTTGTGGTACTAGCTGCGGTAGTAGTGGCGGTAGTACCGCTTATTCGCGGTAGTACCGCCCTGCATCCACGGTAGTACCGCTCTGGATCCCAGCCCCAGCCCCTTCTCCTCTGGCGTGGTAGTATCGCTGAGGGGGAGCGGTAGTACCGCTTATGAGCGGTAGTACCGCTCTGCCTCCGCGGTAGTACCGCTCTCTGCGGGGCTGAGTGGGAGATAACGGTTGTCTTGTTTCCCCCACTATAAAAGGGTGTCTTCTTCCCCCTCTTTGATCTACCTCTTCCCCCAAGCTCCATTTATTGCTCAAGCTCCATTAAATACTCCAAGCTTCCTTTTGCCCGATCTATCTCCCTAGCCAATCAAACTTGTTGATTTGCTCGGGAGTGGTTGAGAAGGCTCCGATCTACACTTCCACCAAGGGATTTTTGATTCCCTCGCTCATCCTTAGCGGATCTTGTTACTCTTAGGTGTTTGAGCACCCTAGACAGTTGAGGTCACCTCGGAGCCATATTCCATTGTGGTGAAGCTTCGTGGTCTTGTTGGGAGCCTCCGATTAAGTTGTGGAGTTTGCCCCAACCTTGTTTGTAAAGGTTCGGTCGCCGGCTTCAAGGGCACCAATAGTGGAATCACGGCATCTCGCATTGTGTGAGGGCGTGAGGAGAATACGGTGGCCCTAGTGGCTTCTTGGGGAGCATTGTGCCTCCACACCGCTGTTGGGGAACGTAGTAATTTCAAAATTTTCCTACGCACACACAAGATCATGGTGATGCATCAAATGGATGTGAAGAGTGCTTTTCTTAATGGTCCCATTAATGAATTGGTGTACGTCAAGCAACCCCCGGGGTTCGAGGATCCCTACTTTCTCGATCATGTGTATCAACTCGATAAGGCACTCTATGGCCTTAAACAAGCCCAACGTGCGTGGTATGACCACCTTACCGAGTTGTTACAAGACCGTGGGTTTGAAGTTGGGATAATCGACCCCACTATTTTTACTAAGAAGGTCAAAGGGGAGTTGTTTGTGTGCCAATTATATGTTGATGATATTATCTTTGGTTCTCCTAACAAAGCTTTCAATGAGGAATTTGCCGCTCTCATGACCTCAAAGTTCGAGATGTCCTCCATGGGGGAGTTGAAGTTCTTTCTAGGGTTCGAAGTGAAGCAAAGAAGAGAAGGAACCTTCATCAATCAATCCAAATACACTCAAGACATGCTCAAGAGATTCAAGCTAAGTGACGTCAAGCCGGCTTCCACCCCAATGCCCACCAAGTGCCAACTTGACCTAGATCCCAATGGTAAAGTGGTGGATCAAAAGGTATATCTTTCCATGATTGGATCTTTGCTTTACCTTTGTGCATCTAGACCGGACATCATGTTGAGTGTGGGAATTTGTGCACGGTTTCAAGCCGCACCTAAGGAAAGTCACTATGTGGTGGTCAAACGAATCTTTCGATATTTGGCTCATACCCCAAACATTGGCTTATGGTACCCAAGAGGATCAAACTTCAAGCTTGTAGGGTACTCAGATTCCGATTGGGCGGGAGACATAGTGGATAGGAATTCCACTTCCGGAGGATGCCAATTCCTTGGTTGCTCTTTGGTAAGTTGGTCTTCCAAAAAGCAAAGTTGTGTGTCTCTCTCGTCCATCGAAGCGGATTATGTTGCGGCCGGTAGTTGTTGTGCACAACTCTTATGGATGAGGCAAACTTTAAAGGATTACGGTGTCACTTGTGACAAAGTGCCTCTTTGGTGTGACAATGAAAGTGACATCAAGATTTCTCTCAACCCGGTGCAACACTTCAAGACGAAGCATATTGAGATTCAGTATCACTTCATCCGAGATCACATTAGGCGAGGAGAGATCAAGCTCAACTATGTCAACACTCATGACAACCTTGCAGATATTTTCACGAAGGCCTTGGATGAAGCAAGATTTTGCGAGTTAAGGCATGAGCTAAATATCATTGATTCGAGCAATGTTGCTTGAACCCGTGCACACCCTACCACGCTCAATTTGTTTTCTAGTTTAGGTGTAGGCATGGACATAGGGGGAGTGTTGTTCTCTCAATGAACTCTCCCTCCCCCCATTATGCATAAATTGATCAAGTCTTTCACTTTAGCCATTGTTGATGGCACGTGTGCTTAAAAGACGAGTTTTGGTCATGGGCCCAAGGTTAAAATCTTCGCGGCGCCATACCTCTTGACTCAAACATAGGTGGCTTCGGCCACCGCCCTCTCTTGAAGAGGGGTTTCTTGGACTCTTGCTGGTGTGTTCTTTTGCTTTTCGTTGCGAGTTTTTCTGTTTTTTTAGCTAAGCCATGTAGTCTAGTTGCCGCGGTGTGCTGGGCGGTACTGCCACTGCTGGCGAGCGGCACTACCGCTGATAAGTGGTACTACCGCTGGTGGTGGACGGTACTACCGTGGTAAGCGGTACTACCGCCACACCAGTGCGGTACTACCGCTTATGAGCGGTACTACCGCTCCCCAGCACGGTACTACCGCTGCGGGGCGGGGCCAGGGGTTTTTTATCGGGGCAGCGGGAGGTTTCTTCTCCCCCATACCCATTCGCTCGCCCCCTCGTGCCTCTCCCTCTCTCCAGCACCGTTCCGCCATGGAAGGGCTCCGGTGGATCTCCTCCTCCGAGGCGTTCCTCTCCATTTCCTTCGGTGGAGTCGATCCCCACCTCGTCCTCTTGCCATGGATGCCGGTATTGCCCCCGTTCCTTCTCTCTTTTGGTCTTGCTTTTAGATCTTGTGCTTTAGGGGCAATGGTGGTTGCATCTCTAGATTTTTGGCTAAATCTAGGCTTGAGTTGGTTGGAGAAGGCAACTAGATCATCTAGATTGATGTTTGGTAGGATTATTTTTGAATTTGGTAGGCCGGTAGTGCCGGATCTGTCCATGGTAGTAGAAAACCACTGTTTCACCGCCTCATGCTATGAAGCTGTTGTTTATCCGCCTCAAGCCATACTACCGCTCCCTTTGGAACGGTACTACCGCTTGACCTCAAGCAGTACTACCGCTCTCTTTGGAGCGGTACTACCGCTTGGGCGGTTCTACCGCGGGCAGGTCACGGTACTACCGCGGCATGCCAATTTCCATCATTCTCCTTCCTTCCCTTGATATTTTTGTTGTGTTTGTTGGCTTATGCTCGTGTCTTCTGGTTGTTTTGCGTCCTTTTGTGTTTGGCTCCAGGTGATGACATTTCCGAGCAGCAAGGTCGCCGTATCAACCCCGGGCGTGCCACCTCCAAGCGCTACCGGACCTCATAGCCTGCCTGATGGTTCCTCGAGCACCCAACCACCTCCTGCAAGTGCTTCTGCAAGTGTTCCTCCACCTCCTCAGCAATCGAAGCGAGCCGCCAACAAGCCAAAAGGGAAGACTGTGGCTGAGATGACCAACAAGGAGTTTTGGGAGAAGCGTCACCGCAACCCCTATGCGGTGGACCAAGAACCCACTTTGGTCAACCGCCCGTTCTGGAACCGTTTTCAGTTTGCCATCTACTTTGATGTGATCAAGGCCAAGAAGAATCTGTTTGTTGATGTTCGCTCCATTGACACTAATGCTATGGAGAAGGACCCAGAGTACTTTGGAGAAGCCCTTCAGATGTGCACTCAGCTGAACATTCTCAGGATCATGCAGTTCAACAAGGACTTCGATGCGGATTTGCTGGCTCAATTCTATGCCACCGTCCATCTTGGAACAGATGGCGACAGGACTCTGACTTGGATGACCAATGGCAAGCGGCTTTCTGTCAAGTGGCGGGCGTTCATGCAGTTACTTGATGTGGTGGATAACGGGCTTGAGACTCCTGTCGGTTTCCGACCTCACCGCCATGTTACATCCACCCACAAGCAAGCCCTTTGGCCCTACTGCACTGTGAAGGTTCACCCTGTCACTGAGAAGAAGACCTACGAGCTGTGTCCATATCTGGACATTCTTCATCGCATATTCCATGAGACTCTCTTCCCTGGCATTGGGAATCTGGATCAGGTCCACTCCTACCTCATGGACATGCTCCTTTTCTGTTAGCATGAGAAGGAAGCAAACACTGGAGAGAGCCTGGACATCTCTCATGTCATGTGGTCTGAACTTGTATCTACCGTGTCTGAGCGCAAGTGTCCTATCTATGGTCCCTTCATCATGAGGCTCATTGAGAGGGCCTGGGCACAGACTTATCCCAGAGTGCTGCTAGAAACTGGAGATTTGGTTTCTCATGAGATCAAGCGTCTGAGGAAGAAGGACAACTGGACAACGCCTCACACAGGGGGTCCTTCTACTACTGCTGCCACAGGGGGCCCGTCTGCTGCTGCTGCTGCCATGGGAACTGAGGGTGAGGCTACTCCTGATGCCCATGATGAGGACTTTAGCCACTCCAATGTAGAACTATCATGGGCCCAGAAGCTCAAGCGCAAGATGAAGAAGCTCTTCTGCATGGAGTCCCATGGTCAGTACATGACTCATGTGGCGGAGAAGAATGCCAGGACGCGCCACAAGGAGATCATGCGTCAGTTGGGAGCCACAGTTGTCAGTGGGTCTGAGGGACAGATCACTGAAGAGGAGGACTGGATTCATCAGAACTGTCACTGGACCAACTCCGATGCTGAGCAGTTTTCCACCCACGATGAAGATGCAGAGATGTGATGTTCGGGACCTTCCTCGCCCATCACCTGGAGTCGTAGTGTCCCTCTCTGCCCTTTTTGGTGTCTCGATGCCAAAGGGGGAGAGAGTTTAGGGATTTGTGTTTGCGAGTGTGTCTTTGAGTGTCGTTGTGTCGTTCGTTTGCTTTCTCGGTGTTGGTTTTGTTTGGTTTTGTGCTTGTGAGACCTAAGTTCCAGACATATGGTGTAAGACATATGCTACCTTTGTTATCTTATCTTTGTGTTATGCACCTCGGTATCTTATAGCTTGCATGCTTATCCTATCATATATGTTGTTCTCATATATCTTGCTTAGGTTGTTGGTATCTAAAATATAAGGGGAGCCGTGATCCTAGTATGTGTGCCGTGCAGTCCAAAGCACTTATCTAGTGTGCACAACATCTAGGGGGAGCGTGTCTATATTTTAGAGACTTGGGTTCTCTTGCATTCTATGTCATTACTCTTTTCTGTGCAAATCCCGTATTGTCATCAATCCACCAAAAAGGGGGAGATTGTAAGGGCATATTTATCCCTACGGTGTTTTGGTGATTGATGACAATGCATTTGCGGACTAATCGGGTGCTTTGAGTTCTTTAAGATATTCACCCTTCGGCACGAAACGATTATTTCCCCTCGGCGCTCTACTCAAGACAGTGTAGCTTCTTTCGTGACTTTGTTGGTGGACTAAGTTTCGTAGAAGTCACCGTACTATCAAGAGGGGATCTGCTTCAGTATGGTTTGGGTGGAATCAACACGTACACGTCCTCCTCACACCCACCGTTTCTTTCCGCCTCTATGGAGCTTATCTTTTCTCCCCTCTTCATCTTTTCCTGGACCCAGCGGTAGTACCGCGGGCCACAGCGGTAGTACCGCTGAGGCTCACTAAGCGGTAGTACCGCTCCTCGGAGCGGTAGTACCGCTGCGGCTCCGTGCTCCTACCACCTCGACCCCTAGTGCGCTCTATCTCGTGTCTGGGCTCTATGGCACTAGCTGCAGTTATCGTAGCGGTAGTACGGCTGAAGCTCATTAAGCGGTAGTACCGCTCCTTGGAGCGGTAGTAACGCTTGATGGCCTCAGCAGCAGTACCGCTGCGGCTCCGTGCTCCTACCGCCTCGACTCGAGTGCGCATTTTCTCGTGTCGGGTTTTGCGGTACTAGCTGCGATAGTAGTGGCGGTAGTACCGCTTATTCGTGGTAGTACCGCCCTGCATCCACGGTAGTACCACTCTGGATCCCAGCCGCAGCCCCTTCTCCTCTGGCGCGGCAGTACCGCTGAGGGGGAGCGGTAGTACCGCTTATGAGCGGTAGTACCGCTCTGCCTCCGCGGTAGTACCGCTCTCTGCGGGGCTGAGTGGGGGATAACAGTTGGCTTGTTTCCCCCACTATAAAAGGGTGTCTTCTTCCCCCTATTTGATCTACCTCTTCCCCCAAGCTCCATTTATTGCTCAAGCTCCATTAAATACTCCAAGCTTCCTTTTGCCCGATCTATCTCCCTAGCCAATCAAACTTGTTGATTTGCTCGGGAGTGGTTGAGAAGGCTCCGATCTACACTTCCCCCAAGGGATTTTTGATTCCCCCACTCATCCTTAGCGGATCTTGTTACTCTTGGGTGTCTGAGCACCCTAGACGGTTGAGGTCACCTCGGAGCCATATTCCATTGTGGTGAAGCTTCGTGGTCTTGTTGGGAGCCTCCGATTAAGTTGTGGAGTTTGCCCCAACCTTGTTTGTGAAGGTTCGGTCGCCGCCTTCAAGGGCACCAATAGTGGAATCACGGCATCTCGCATTGTGTGAGGGCGTGAGGAGAATATGGTGGCCCTAGTGGCTTCTTGGGGAGCATTGTGCCTCCACACCGCTGTTGGGGAACGTAGTAATTTCAAAATTTTCCTACGCACACACAAGATCATGGTGATGCATAGCAACGAGAGGGGAGAGTATGATCTATGTACCCTTGTAGATCGCAACGGAAGAGTTGACACAACGTAGAGGAAGTAGTCGTACGTCTTCCCGATCCGACCGATCCAAGCACCGTTACTCCGGCACCTCCGAGTTCTTAGCACACGTACAACTCGATGACGATCCCCAGGCTCCGATCCAGCAAAGCTTCGGGGATGAGTTCCGTCAACACGACAGCGTGGTGACGATGATGATGTTCTACCGATGCAGGGCTTCGCCTAAGCACTACAACGATATGACCCAGGTGGAATATGGTGGCAGGGGGCACCGCACACGGCTAAGGAACGATCACGAGGATCAACTTGTGTGTCTATGGGGTGCCCCCTGCCCCCGTATATAAAGGAGTGGAGGAGGGGAGGGCTGGCCCTCTCTATGGCACGCCCTAGGGGAGTCCTACTCCCACCGGGAGTAGGATTCCCCCTTTCCTAGTCCAACTAGGAGTCCTTCCATGTAGTAGGAGTAGGAGTCAAGGCAAGGGAAAAGAGGAGAGAAGGAAGGAGGGAGCGCAGCCCTTCCCCCTAGTCCAATTCGGACTAGGCCTTGGGGGGGCGCCCAACCTCTCCTATCTCTTTCCCCTAAAGCCCAATAAGGCCCATATACTCCCTGGCGAATTCCCGTCACTCTCCGGTCGTCCAATATATCGATTTTTACGTCTCGACCATTTCGAGACTCCTCGTCATGTCCCCGATCTCATTCGGGACTCCGAACTCCTTCGGTACATCAAAACTCATAAACTCATAATATATCTGTCATCGAAACCTTAAGCGTGCGGACCCTACGGTTCGAGAACAATGTAGACATGACGGAGACACATCTCCGGTCAATAACGAATAGCGGGACCTGGATGCCCATATTGGCTCCTACATATTCTACAAAGATCTTTATCGGTCAGACCGCATAACAACATATGTTGTTCCCTTTGTCATCGGTATGTTACTTGCCCGAGATTCGATCGTTGGTATCCAATACCTAGTTCAATCTCGTTACCGGCAAGTCTCTTTACTCGTTCCGTAATACATCATCTCACAACTAACACACTAGTTGTAATGCTTGCAAGGCTTATGTGATGTGCATTACCGAGAGGGCCCAGAGATACCTCTCCGACAATCGGAGTGACAAATCCTAATCTCGAAATACGCCAACCCAACATGTACATTTGGAGACACCTGTAGAGCTCCTTTATAATCACCCAGTTACGTTGTGACGTTTGGTAGCACACAAAGTGTTCCTCCGACAAACGGGAGTTGCATAATCTCATAGTCATAGGAACATGTATAAGTCATGAAGAAAGCAATAGCAACATACTAAACGATCGGGTGCTAAGCTAAAGGAATGGGTCATGTCAATCAGATCATTCAACTAATGATGTGATCTCGTTAATCAAATAACAACTCTTTGTTCATGGTTAGGAAACATAACCATCTTTGATTAACGAGCTAGTCAAGTAGAGGTATACTAGTGACACTCTGTTTGTCTATGTATTCACACATGTATTATGTTTCCGGTTAATACAATTCTAGCATGAATAATAAACATTTATCATGATATAAGGAAATAAATAATAACTTTATTATTGCCTCTAGGGCATATTTCCTTCAGTCTCCCACTTGCACTAGAGTCAATAATCTAGTTCACATCGCCATGTGATTTAACAGCAATAGTTCACATCACCATGTGATTAACACCCATAGTCCACATCGATATGTGACCAACACCCAAAGGGTTTACTAGAGTCAATAATCTAGTTCACATTGTTTATGTGATTAACACCCACAGAGTACTAAGGTGTGATCATGTTTTTCTTGTGAGATAATATTAGTCAACGGGTCTGTCACATACAGATCCGTAAGTATTTTGCGAATTCTATGTCTACAATGCTCTGCATGGAGCTACTCTAGCTAATTGCTCCCACTTTCAATATGTATCTAGATCGAGACTTAGAGTCATCCAGATCTGTGTCAAAACTTGCATCGACGTAACTTTTTATGACGAACCTTTTTGTCACCTCCATAATTGAGAAATATTTCCTTATTCCACTAAGGATAATTTTGACCACTGTCCAGTAATCTACTCTTAGATCACTATTGTACTCCCTTGCTTAACACAGTGTAGGGTATACAATAGATCTGGTACACATCATGGCATACTTTATAGAACCTATGTCTGAGGCATAGGGAATGACTTTCATTCTCTTTCTATCTTCTGCCGTGGTCGGGCTTTGAGTCTACTCAACTTCACACCTTGTAATACAGGCAAGAACTCTTTCTTTGACTGCTCCATTTTGAACTACTTCGAAATCTTGTCAAGGTATGTACTCATTGAAAAAACTTATCAAGCGTCTTGATCTATGTTTATAGATCTTGAAGCTCAATATGTAAGCAGCTTCACCGAAGTCTTTCTTTGAAAAACTCCTTTCAAACACTCCTTTATGCTTTACAGAATAATTCTACATTATTTCCGATCAACAATATGTCATTCACATATACTTATCAGAAATGCTGTAGTGCTCCCACTCACGTTCTTGTAAATACAGGCTTCACCGCATGTCTGTATAAAACTATATGCTTTGATCAACTCATCAAAGCGTATATTCCAATTCCGAGATGCTTGTACCAGTCCATAGATGGATTGCTGGAGCTTGCATATTTTGTTAACACCTTTAGGATCGACAAAACCTCCTAGTTGCATCGTATACAACTCTTCTTTAATAAATCCATTAAGGAATGCAGTTTTGTTTATCCATTTGCCAGATTTCATAAAACGTGGCAATTGCTAGATGATTGGAACAGAGTTAAGCATAGATACGAGTGAGAAACTTGTACCTACGAGATTCGGTAGTAACTTGATCTGAAGTTTCGTCATCATCTTCATTAGCTTCCTCACTAATTGGTGTAGGTGTCACAGAAACCGGTTTCTGTGATGTACTACTTTCCAATAAGGGAGCAGGTACAGTTACCTCGTCAAGTTCTACTTTCCTCCCACTCACATCTTTCGAGAGAAACTTCTTCTCTAGAAAGTATCGATTCTCAGCAACGAATGTCTTGCCTTCGGATCTGTGATAGAAGGTGTACCCAACTGTCTCCTTTGGGTATCCTATGAAGACACATTTCTCCGATTTGGGTTTGAGCTCATCATGATGAAACTTTTTCTTATAAGCATCGCAACCCCAAACTTTAAGAAACGACAACTTTGGTTTTTTGCCAAACCATAGTTCATATTGTGTCATCTCAACGGACTTAGATGGTGCCCCTTTTTAATGTGAATGCAGCTGTCTCTAATGTATGATCCCAAAACGATATTGGTAAATCGGTAAGAAACATCATAGATTGCACTATATCAAATAAAGTACGATTACGATGTTCAAACACACCATTACACTGTGGTGTTCCAGGTGGCGTGAGTAGTGAAACTATTTCACATTGTTTTAGCTGAAGACCTAACTTGTAATTCAAATACTCTTCTCCACGATCAGATCGTAGAAACTTTATTTTCTTGTTATGATGATTTTCCACTTCACTCTAAAATTCTTTGAACTTTTCAAATGTTTCAGACTTATGTTTCATTAAGTAGATATACTCATATCTGCTCAAATCATCTGTGAAGATCAGAAAATAATGATACCTATCGCGAGCCTCAATATTCATCGGACCACATACATCAGTATGTATGATTTCCAACAAATCTGTTGCTCGCTCCATTGTTCCGAAGAACAGAGTCTTAGTCATCTTGCCCATGAGGCATGGTTCGCAAGCATCAACTAATTCATAATCAAGTGATTCCAAAAGCCCATCAGTATGGAGTTTCTTCATGCGCTTTACACCAATATGACCTAAACAGCAGTGCTACAAATAAGTTGCACTATCATTATTAACTTTGCATCTTTTGGTTTCAATATAATGATTATGTGTATCACTACGATCGAGATCCAACGAACTATTTTCATTGGGTGTGTAACCATATAAGGTTTTATTCATGTAAACAGAACAACAATTTATTCTCTTACTTAAATGAATAACTGTATTACAATAAACATGATCAAATCATATTCATGCTTGAAGCAAACACCAAATAACACTTATGCAGGTTCAACACTAATCCCGAAAGTATAGGGAGTGTGCGATGATGATCATATCAATCTTGGAACCACTTCCAACACACATCGTCACTTCACCCTTAACTAGTCTCTATTTATTTTGCAATTCCCGTTTCGAGTTACTAATCTTAGCAACTGAACTAGTATCAAATACTGAGGGGTTGCTATAAACACTAGTAAAGTACACATCAATAACATGTATATAAAATATACTTATGTTCACTTTGCCATCCTTCTTATCTGCCAATCACTTGGGGTAGTTCCGCTTCCAGTGACCAGTCCCTTTGCAGTAGAAACACATAGTCTTAGGCTTAGGACCAGACTTGGGCTTTTTCACTTGAGCAGCAACTTGCTTGCTGTTCTTCTTGAAGTTCCCCTTCTTCCCTTTGCCCTTTTTCTTGAAACTAGTGGTCTTGTCTACAATCAACACTTGATGTTTTCTCGATTTCTACCTTCGTCTATTTCCGCATTACGAAGAGCTTGGGAATCGTTTCCGTTATCCCTTGCATATCATAGTTCATCACAAAGTTCTACTAACTTGGTGATGGTGACTAGAGAATTCTGTCAATCACTATCTTATCTGGAAGATTAACTCCCACTTGATTCAAGCGATTGTAGTACTCAGACAATATGGGCACATGCTCACTAGTTGAGCGATTCTCCTCCATCTTTTAGCTATAGAACTTGTTGGAGACTTCATATCTCTCAACTCGGGTATTTTCTTGAAATATTAACTTCAACTCCTGAAACATCTCATATGCTCCATGACATTCAAAAACGTCTTTGAAGTCCCGATTCTAAGCCATTAAGCATGGTGCACTAAACTATCAAGTAGTCATCATATTGAGCTAGCCAAACGTTCATAACGTCTGCATCTGCTCCTGCAATAGGTCCGTCACCTAGCGGTGCATCAAGGACATAATTCTTCTGTGCAGCAATGAGGATAAACCTCAGATCACGGATCCAATCCGCAACATTGCTACTAACATCTTTCAACACAATTTTCTCTAGGAACATATCAAAATAAACACAGGGAAGCAACAATGCGAGCTATTGATCTACAACATAATTTGCAAAATACTACCAGGACTAAGTTCATGATAAATTTAAGTTCAATTAATCATATTACTTAAGAACTCCCACTCAGATAAACGTCCCTCTAATCTTCTAAGTGATCACGTGATCCAAATCAACTAAACCATGTCCGATCATCACGTGAGATGTTGTAGTTTCATCGGTGAACATCATTATGTTGATCATATCTACTATATGATTCACGCTCGACCTTTCGGTCTCCGTGTTCCGAGGCCACATCTGTATATGCTTGGCTCATCAAGTATAACCTAAGTATTCCGCGTGTGCAACTGTTTTGCACCCGTTGTATTTGAACGTAGAGCCTATCACACCCGATCATCACGTGGTGTCTCAGCACGAAGAACTTTCGCAATGGTGCATACTCAGGGAGAACACTTCTTGATAATTAGTGAGAGATCATCTTATAATGCTACCGTCAATCAAAGCAAGATAAGATGCATAAAAGATAAACATCACATGCAATCAATATAAGTGATATGATATGGCCATCATCATCCTTGTTCTTGTGATCTCCATCTTCGAAGCACCGTCATGATCACCATCGTCACCGGTGCGACACCTTGATCACCATCGTAGCATCGTTGTCGTCTTGCCAATCTTATGCTTCCACGACTATCGCTGCCGCTTAGTGATAAAGTAAAGCATTACAGCGCAATTGCATTGCATACAATAAAGCGACAACCATATGGCTCCGGCCAGTTGCCGATAACTCGGTTACAAAACATGATCATCTCATACAATAAAAATTAGCATCATGTCTTGACCATATCACATCACAACATGCCCTGCAAAAACAAGTTAGACGTCCTCTTCCTTGTTGTTGCAAGTTTTACGTGGCTGCTACGGGCTTAAGCAAGAACTAATCTTACCTACGCATCAAAACCACAACGATAGTTTGTCAAGTTGGTGCTGTTTTAACCTTCGCAAGGACCGGGCGTAGCCACACTCGGTTCAAATAAAGTTGGAGAAACTGTCACCCGCAAGCCACCTCTGTGCAAAGCACGTCGGGAGAACCGGTCTCGCGTAAGCGTACGCGTAATGTTGGTCCGGGCCGCTTCGTCCAACAATACCGCCGAACCAAAGTATGACATGCTGGTAAGCAGTATGACTTATATCGCCCACAACTCACTTTTGTTCTACTCGTGCATATAACATCAACATATAAAACCTAGGCTCGGATGCCGCTGTTGGGGAACGTAGTAATTTCAAAAAAATTCCTACGCACACGCAAGATCATGGTGATGCATAGCAACGAGAGGGGAGAGTGTTGTCTACGTACCCTCATAGACCGAATGCGGAAGCGTTAGCACAACGCGGTTGATGTGGTCGTACGTCTTCACGATCCGACCGATCCAAGCACCGTTACTCCGGCACCTCCGAGTTCTTGGCACATGTTCAGCTCGATGACATTCCCCGGGCTCCGATCCAGCAAAGCTTCGGGGAGGAGTTCCGTCAGCACGACGGCGTGGTGACGATCTTGATGTTCTTCCATCGTAGGGCTTCGCCTAAGCACCGCTATAATATGACCGAGGTGGAATATGGTGGAGCGGGGCACCGCACATGGCTAAGGAACGATCACGAAGATCAACTTGTGTGTCTATGGGGTGCCCCCTGCCCCCGTATATAAAGGAGTGGAGGAGGGGAGGGCCGGCCCTCTCTATGGTGCGCCCTAGGGGAGTCCTACTCCCACCGGGAGTAGGATTCCCCCTTTCCTAGTCCAACTAGGAGTCCTTCCATGTAGTAGGAGTAGGAGTCAAGGCAAGGGAAAAGAGAAGAGAAGGAAGGAGGGGGCGCAGCCCTTCCCCCTAGTTCAATTCGGACTAGGCCTTGCGGGGGCGCCCAACCTCTCTTATCTCTTTCCCCTAAAGCCCAATAAGGCCCATATACTCCCCGGCGAATTCCCGTAACTCTCCGATACTCCGAAAAACACTCGAATCACTCGGAACCTTTCCGATGTCCGAATATAGTCGTCCAATATATCGATTTTTACGTCTCGACCATTTCGAGACTCCTCGTCATGTCCCCGATCTCATCCGGGACTACGAACTCCTTCGGTACATCAAAACTCATAAACTCATAATATAACTGTCATCGAAACCTTAAGCGTGCGGACCCTACGGTTCGAGAACAATGTAGACATGACCGAGACACGTCTTCGGTCAAGAAACAATAGCGGGACCTGGATGCCCATATTGGCTCCTACATATTCTATGAAGATCTTTTATCGGTCAGACCGCATAACAACATACGTTTTTCCCTTTGTCATCGGTATGTTACTTGCCCGAGATCTTTGCTGCACAGAAGAATCACGTCCTGGAAGCACCGCTGGGTGCCAGGCCTGCTACTGGAGCAACACCAGATGTTATGAACGTCTGGCAGAGCAAAGCTGATGACTACTCGATAGTTCAGTGTGCCATGCTTTACGGCTTAGAATCGGGACTTCAACGACGTTTTGAACATCATGGAGCATATGAGATGTTCCAGGAGTTGAAGTTAATATTTCAAGCAAATCCCCGGATTGAGAGATATGAAGTCTCCAATAAGTTCTTTAGCTGCAAGATGGAGGAGAACAGTTCTGTCAGTGAGCATATACTCAAAATGTCTGGGTATAATAATCACTTGATTCAATTGGGAGTTAATCTTCCAGATGATTGCGTCATTGACAGAATTCTCCAATCACTGCCACCAAGCTACAAGAGCTTCGTGATGAACTATAATATGCAAGGGATGAATGAGACTATTCTCGAGCTCTTCGCAATGCTGAAAGCTGCGGAGGTAGAAATCAAGAAGGAGCATCAAGTGTTGATGGTCAACAAGACCACTAGTTTCAAGAAAAAGGGCAAAGGGAAGAAGAAGGGGAACTTCAAGAAGAACGGCAAACAAGTTGCTGCTCAAGAGAAGAAACCCAAGTCTGGACCTAAGCCTGAAACTAAGTGCTTCTACTGCAAGCAGACTGGTCACTGGAAGCGGAACTGCCCCAAGTATTTGGCGGATAAGAAGGATGGCAAGGTGAACAAAGGTATATGTGATATACATGTTATTGATGTGTACCTTACTAGAGCTTGCAGTAGCACCTGGGTATTTGATATTGGTTCTGTTGCTATTATTTGCAACTCAAAACAAGGACTACGGATTAAGCGAACACTGGCAAAGGACAAGGTGACGATGCGCGTGGGAAATGGTTCCAAAGTCGATGTGATCGCGGTCGGCACGCTACCTCTACATCTACCTTCGGGATTAGTATTAGACCTAAATAATTGTTATTTGGTGCCAGCGTTGAGCATGAACATTATATCTGGATCTTGTTTGATGCGAGACGGTTATTCATTTAAATCAGAGAATAATGGTTGTTCTATTTATATGAGTAATATCTTTTATGGTCATGCACCTTTGAAGAGTGGTCTATTTTTGATGAATATCGATAGTGGTGAAACACATATTCATAATGTTGAAGCCAAAAGATGCAGAGTTGATAATGATAGTGCAACTTATTTGTGGTACTACCGTTTAGGTCATATCGGTGTAAAGCGCATGAAGAAACTCCATACTGATGGGCTTTTGGAACCACTTGATTATGAATCACTTGGTACTTGCGAACCGTGCCTCATGGGCAAGATGACTAAAACACCGTTCTCCGGTACTATGGAGAGAGCAACATATTTGTTCGAAATCATACATACGGATGTATGTGGTCCGATGAATATTGAGGCTCGTGGCGGATATAGTTATTTTCTCACCTTCACAGATGATTTAAGCAGATATGGGTATATCTACTTAATGAAACATAAGTCTGAAACATTTGAAAAGTTCAAAGAATTTCAGAGTGAAGTTGAAAATCATCATAACAAGAAAATAAAGTTTCTACGATCTGATCGTGGAGGAGAATATTTGAGTTACGAGTTTGGTGTACATTTGAAAAATTGTGGAATAGTTTCGCAACTCACGCCACCCGGAACACCACAGCGTAATGGTGTGTCCGAACATCGTAATCGTACTTTATTAGATATGGTGCGATCTATGATGTCTCTTACAGATTTACCGCTATCGTTTTGGGGTTATGCTCTAGAGACGGTCGCATTCACGTTAAATAGGGCACCATCAAAATCCGTTGAGACGACGCCTTATGAACTATGGTTTGGTAAGAAACCAAAATTGTCGTTTCTTAAAGTTTGGGGCTGCGATGCTTATGTGAAAAAGCTTCAACCTGATAAGCTCGAACCCAAATCAGAGAAATGTGTCTTCATAGGATACCCAAAGGAGACTGTTGGGTACACCTTCTATCACAGATCCGAAGGCAAGACATTCGTTGCTAAGAATGGATCCTTTCTAGAGAAGGAGTTTCTCTCGAAAGAAGTGAGTGGGAGGAAAGTAGAACTTGATGAGGTAACTGTACCTGCTCCCTTATTGGAAAGTAGTACATCACAGAAAACTGTTTCAGTGACACCTACACCAGTTAGTGAGGAAGCTAATGATGATGATCATGAAACTTCAGATCAAGATACTACTGAACCTCGTAGATCAACCAGAGTGAGATCCGCACGAGAATGGTACGGTAATCCTGTTCTGGAAGTCATGCTACTAGATCATGATGAACCTACGAACTATGAAGAAGCGATGGTGAGCCCAGATTCTGCAAAATGGCTTGAAGCCATGAAATCTGAGATGGGATCCATGTATAAGAACAAAGTATGGACTTTGGTTGACTTGCCCGATGATCGGCAAGCAATTGAGAATAAATGGATCTTCAAGAAAAAGACTGACGCTGACGGTAATATTACTGTCTACAAAGCTCGACTTGTCACAAAAGGTTTTTGACAAGTTCAAGGGGTTGACTACGATGAGACTTTCTCACCCGTAGCGATGCTTAAGTCTGTCCGAATCATGTTAGCAATTGCCGCATTTTATGATTATGAAATTTGGCAGATGGATGTCTAAATTGCATTCCTGAATGGATTTCTGGAAGAAGAGTTGTATATGATGCAACCAGAAGGTTTTGTCGATCCAAAGGGAACTAACAAAGTGTGCAAGCTCCAGCGATCCATTTATGGACTGGTGCAAGCCTCTCGGAGTTGGAATAAACGCTTTGATAGTGTGATCAAAGCATTTGGTTTTATACAGACTTTTGGAGAAGCCTGTATTTACAAGAAAGTGAGTGGGAGCTCTATAGCATTTCTGATATTATATGTGGATGACATATTACTGATTGGAAATGATATAGAATTTCTGGATAGCATAAAGGGATATTTGAATAAGAGTTTTTCAATGAAAGACCTCGGTGAAGCTGCTTACATATTAGGCATAAAGATCTATAGAGATAGATCAAGATGCTTAATTGGACTTTCACAAAGCACATACCTTGACAAGATTTTGAAGAAGTTCAAAATGGATTAAGCAAAGAAAGGGTTCTTGCCTGTGTTACAAGGTGTGAAATTGAGTAAGACTCAAAGCCCGACCACTGCAGAAGATAGAGTGAAAATGAAAAGTGTTCCCTATGCTTCAGCCATAGGCTCTATCATGTATGCAATGTTGTGTACCAGACCTGATGTGTGCCTTGCTATAAGTCTAGCAGGGAGGTACCAAAGTAATCCAGGAGTGGATCACTGGTCAGCGGTCAAGAACATCCTGTAGTACCTAAAAAGGACTAAGGATATGTTTCTCGTATATGGAGGTGACAAAGAGCTCATCGTAAACGGTTACGTTGATGCAAGCTTTGACACTGATCCGGACGATTCTAACTCGCAAACGGGATATGTGTTTACATTAAACGGTGGAGCTGTCAATTGGTGCAGTTCTAAACAAAGCGTCGTGGCGGGATCTACATGTGAAGCGGAGTACATAGCTGCTTCGGAAGCAGCAAGCGAAGGAGTCTGGATGAAGGAGTTCATGTCCGATCTAGGTGTCATGCCTAGTGCATCAGGTCCAATGAAAAACTTTTGTTACAATACTGGTGCAATTGCCTTGGCAAAGGAATCCAGATTTCAGAAGAGAATCAAGCACATCAAGAGATGCTTCAATTCCATCCGGGATCTAGTCCAGGTGGGAGACATAGAGATTTTCAAGATACATACGGATCTGAATGTTGCAGACCCGTTGACTAAGCCTCTTCCACAAGCAAAACATGATCAGCACCAAGACTCCATGGGTGTAATAATCATTACTGTGTAATCTAGATTATTGACTCTAGTGCAAGTGGGAGACTGAAGGAAATATGCCCTAGAGGCAATAATAAAGTTATTATTTATTTCCTTATTTCATGATAAATGTTTATTATTCATGCTAGAATTGTAATAACCGAAAACATAATACATGTGTGAATACATAGACAAATAGAGTGTCACTAGTATGCCTCTACTTGACTAGCTTGTTAATCAAAGATGGTTATGTTTCCTAACCATGAACAAAGAGTTGTTATTTGATTAACAGGATCACATCATTAGTTGAATGATCTGATTGACATGACCCATTCCATTAGCTTAGCACCCGATCGTTTAGTATGTTGCTATTGCTTTCTTCATGACATATACATGTTCCTATGACTATGAGATTATGCAACTCCCATTTGCCGGAGGAACACTTTGGGTGCTACCAAACGTCACAACGTAACTGGGTGATTATAAAGGAGCATTACAGGTGTCTCCAAAGGTAGATGTTGGGTTGGCGTATTTCCAGATTAGGATTTGTCACTCCGATTGTCGGAGAGGTATCTCTAGGCCCTCTCGGTAATGCACATCACATAAGCCTTGCAAGCATTACAACTAATATGTTAGTTGTGAGATGATGTATTACGGAACGAGTAAAGAGACTTGCCGGTAACGAGATTGAACTAGTTATTGGATACCGACGATCGAATCTCAGGCAAGTAACATACCGATGACAAAGGGAACAACATATGTTGTTATGCGGTCTGACCGATAAAGATCTTCATAGAATATGTAGGAGCCAATATGGGCATCCAGGTCCCGCTATTGGTTATTGACCGGAGACGTGTCTCGGTCATGTCTACATTGTTCTCGAACCGTAGGGTCCGCACGCTTAAAGTTACGATGACAGTTGTTATGAGTTTATGCATTTTGATGTATCGAAGTTAGTTCGGAGTCCAGGATGTGATCACGGACATGACGAGGAATCTCGAAATGGTCGAGACATAAAGATTGATATATTGGACGACTATATTCGGACACCGGAAGCGTTCCGGGGAAGTTTCGAACAAAAACGGAGAACCGGGGGGTTACCGGAACCCCCCGGGGGGTTAATGGGCCTCATGGGCCTAAAGTGGAGAAGAGGAAGGGTCTGCCAGGGCAGGCCGCGCGCCCCCTCTCCCCCTAGTCCGAATTGGACAAGGAGGGAGGGGCGGTGCCCCCCTTTCCTCCTCTCCTCCCCTCTCTCCTACTTGGACAAGGAAAGGGAGGGGAGTCCTACTCGACTCCTCCTGCGCGCCTCCTCTAGGGTCGGCCGCACCACCCCCCCCCTTGGATCCTTTATATATGGAGGTAGGGTGCACCCTAGAACACACAAGTTAATCTTGGTGATCGTTCCTTAGCCGTGTGCGGTGCCCCCTTCCACCATATTCCACCTCGATCATATCATTGCAGTGCTTGGGCGAAGCCCTGCGCCGGTAGAACATCATCATCGTCACCACGCCGTTGTGCTGACGGAACTCTTCCCGCACACTTTGCTGGATCGGAGCCCGGGGATCGTCATCGAGCTGTACGTGTGCTAAGAACTCGGAGGTGTCGGAGTAACGGTGCTTGGATCGGTTGGATCGAGAAGACGTACGACTACTTCCTCTACGTTGTGTCAACGCTTCCGTTGCGATCTACAAGGGTACGTTGATCATACTCTCCCCTCTCGTTGCTGTGCATCACCATGATCTTGCGTGTGCGTAGGAATTTTTTTGAAATTACTACCATTCCCCCGACATCGCCGCCATGCAAAAAGCAGCCCAAGACAAAACCGCTCTCGCAGAGAAGAAGCTTGCTTCAGTCGGAACGCTTGAAGGAGAGGTGACTAGACTGACATCTTGTCTTAATGAAGCTAACCGCGAAGTGACCAGCCTGAAGAAGGATAAGGTCGCCCTGAACGAAAAGTTGGAGTCTGCGATCCGCAAGAGGAACGACACAGAAGCTTATCTGAGGACCCTCGCCAAGAAGCTTTATCTCGTGCTGGGAGGTATTTCTTTTAATCCGACTGTGTTGATGTTTGCCATCGGATTTTGCTCGGTTGATTGAACTGACTTTTGGCTGCAGAACTTTGTCAAGACTTTGACGAAGAAACTGGAGGGTCGAGACGGGTCTGGACCCTATCGCTTCCCCGGTCTGCGACGAAACTGCGATGAACGTGCTCCGACTGGAGTCCCGTATCGCCAGCGCCACAAGCTACCTCGCACGCCTGAAGGAGGTTGTCTCTCGAATCGACTCGACGCTTTGGCCGGAGGCGACGCTTCAGAATGATCTGGAATCTCTGATGACTCGACTGAACGAGATCCCTGACCGAGTGCAAGAATGGAAGAAATCCTCCGCCCGGTGTGGTGCTGACGTGGCGCTGTCCCTGGTGCGAGTCCATTGCAAGGAGGTTCGTGAAGACAAGCTGGCTGCGATCAAAGTCGCTAACACCAAAAAGCACGACTTCCAGTCCTTCATGGAGACTTTCATTGCTGCCGCCACTCGGATCGCTGATGGGATCGATCTGGACTCATTCGTGGAGCCTGCCAGTCCTCCTCCGGCTGAGTGAACAATCTTATGAAACTTGGATACGCTTTAAATTTGCCTCGGAATGCCGAGTGGTTTCTGTAACCGTTAAACTCCTTCGGGCTTGGTGCCCGAGTACTTTTGATTCGCTGCTTGGAACCTTTTAGTATTTATCTGAATTTGGTTTATCTCCGAATGTGCTTGTGTTTGCCTTCGGATGGACTTTGCTTGCTGCACCTCTTCGTCCTTGCGGATAGGGATGGAGCGGACGTTGTATTTGTGCCGCAGCTCCGAAGGAGAAGGTGGCAGTCGACCTGCACCTCGTCGTCCTTGCGGATAGGGATGGAGCGGACGTTGTATTGTGCCGCAGCTCCGAAGGAGAAGGTTGCAGTCGACCTGCACCTCGTCGTCCTTGCGGATAGGGATGGAGCGGACGTTGTATTTGTGCCGCAGCTCCGAAGGAGAAGGTTGCAGTCGACCTGCACCTCGTCGTCCTTGCGGATAGGGATGGAGCGGACGTTGTATTAGTGCCGCAGCTCCGAAGAGAAGGTTGCAGTCGACCTACACCTCGTCGTCCTTGCGGGTAGGGGGGGGGCTCCAACTTAGGCGAGTACTAGACTGCAGCTAAGCCCCCGAGTGGGAGGATTGCTCTCCACTCGGTAGGATTTTTCCAAACTTAGGCGAGTGCTGGACTGCCGTTAAGCCTCTTAGTGAGAGAACTTAGGCGAGTGCTCGACTGCAGCTAAGCCTCTGAGTGGGAGGACTGTTCTCCACTCGGTAGGATTTTTTCAAACTTAGGTGAGTGCTGGACTGCCGTTAAGTCTCTTAGTGAGAGAACTTAGGCAAGTGCTCGACTGCAGCTAAGCCCCCGAGTGGGAGGATTGCTCTCCACTCGGTAGGATTTTTTCAAACTTAGGCGAGTGCGGGACTGCCGTTAAGTCTCTTAGCGAGAGAACTTAAGCGAGTGCTCGACTGCAGCTAAGCCCTCGAGTGGGAGGACTGCTCTCCACTCGGTAGGATTTTTTCAAACTTAAGCGAGTACTGGACTGCCGTTAAGCTTCTTAGTGAGAGAACTTAGGCGAGTGCTCGACTGCAGCTAAGCCCCCAAGTGGGAGGATTGCTCTCCACTCGGTAGGATTTTTTCAAACTTAGGCGAGTGCTGGACTGCCGTTAAGCCTCTTAGTGAGAGAACTTAGGCGAGTGCTCGACTGCAGCTAAGCCCCCGAGTGGGAGGATTGCTCTCCACTCGGTAGGATTTTTAACTTAGGCGGAACGGATTCACGACTAACCCACCCACTGGGGGATTTCAGGAGTAAATAAGAACAACACATTCGAATGAGAGAACCGTAAGCTCTTGCTTTGATAAACGAATTACAAAAGGTGTTGCTTATTATATTTTATTCGAACGAGTGTTTAAGTATAAAAGGGGCGGAGCAGCTCCGTGTTCCAAGCCGTGGCTCATCTTTCTGATGCTCGATACTGTAAAGATGGTATGCTCCGTTGTGGAGAACTTTGGTGACATGAAGGGGCCTTCCCAAGTTGGAGCGAGCTTGTGTGGTTTCTGCTGATCCACTCGAAGAACCAAGTCTCCTTCTTGAAAGGCCCGACCCCTCACATTCCTGGCGTGGAATTGATGCAAATCTTGCTGATAAATGGTCGAGCGGATCAAGGCCATCTCTCTTTCCTCCTCTAAGAGATCGACTGAATCTTCCGGGCCTGCTCTGCTTCTGCTTCGGAGAAGAGTTCAACTCGGGGTGCGTTGTGGAGCAAGTCACTTGGCAGAACAGCTTCGGCTCTAGACTAAGAAGAAAGGGTTCTTCCAGTCGACCGATTAGGAGTTGTTCTTAAACCCCAAAGAACTGACGGAAAAGTTCATCAACCCAAGCAGGTGTTCTTCACAGTCAGGGCTTCAGTCCTTTGAGAATTAGGCCATTGGCTCTTTCTGCTTGTGTTCGACTGTGGGTGAGCAACAGAAGCATAGTCGACTCGAGTGCCCTGAGAGGCGTAGAAAATTCTGAACTCATCAAATCGAAGTTCGATCTGTTGTCCGTGATGATGCTGTGTGGGACTCCATATCGAACGTCAATTCTCTATAAAACTGACAGTGGTGCTAGCGTCAAGGTTCTTGATGGGTTTGGCTTCGATCCATTTGGTAAACTTGGTCGACTGCAACGAGCACGTGAGTGAAGCCGCTTTCTGCTGGTCCTCTTTCCTGAGGATGTACGCCAATGTAGGGCACCGTCCAGTCGGGAGTAAATGGCCAGAACTTCCATAATTAGGTCAAACCACAGCTGGGACCTCGACTTTAGTCGGATTCGTGGCACTCTTGGGTTGTGGGGCTCCTTCAATGAAAGGGTCTTCCTGAACTTTCAGCGTGTGAATATGCTCCAAGAAACACATTGCTGGGAATGGCCTCTCTCTTGGAACCTATCTTTGCCAATTCATCGGCTGCTTGATTTTCAATCGGGGGATGTGGTGGAGTTCTAACCCCTCGAACTTCTTCTCAAGCTTTCTCACCGTGTTGCAGTAACCAGTCATGGCTGGGCTTCTGACGTCCCGCTCCTTCATCACTTGATTAACTACCAAAATCTGAGTCGACATAGACCATGAGGCCGAACGGACGCCGAGTGAGATGGCCATGCGCAAACCCATACAGGAGTGCTTCATACTCTGCTTCATTGTTGGAGGAATCAAAGTGAATCTGGAGGACATATCTAAGCTTGTCTCCTCGGGGGGATACCAGAACCACTCCAACACCAGAACCATTCATCATCTTGGATCCGTCAAAGAACATGGTCCAGTGCTCCGAGTGAACTTGAGTCGGCAGTTGCTGTTCGATCCACTCGGCGAGGAAATCTACTATTGCTTGGGACTTGATAGCTTTCTTTGCCTCAAACTTGATATCCAAGGGAAGGAGTTCAATCGCCCATTTTGCCACTCGACCAGTTGCGTCCCTGTTGTGCAGAATCTCCGACAATGGAGCATCGTTGACGACTGTAACAGAGTGATCTAAGAAGTAGTGTGCAACCTTCTTCGTGGTCATGTAAATTCCATAGACAAGCTTCTGATAGTGAGGATATCTCTGCTTTGACGGGGTCAGGACTTCAGAAATATAATAAACTGGGCATTGAACTTTGTACGCTTTTCCTTCTTCTTCCCGCTCGACCGTAAGTACTGTACTGACGACTTGTCCAGTGGCTGCTATATAAAGCAAAAGAGGCTCTTTGCTGATTGGAGCAGCAAGCACCGGCTGGGTGGAAAGCAGGGCTTTTAGCTGTGCAAATGATGTCTCAGCTTCTCGAGTCCACTCGAACGCATCTGATTTCTTCATCAGTCGGTAAAGAGGCAGGGCCTTTTCACCGAGGCGAGAAATGAATCGACTTAGGGCGGCCAAGCAACCAGTAAGCTTATGGACATCATGCACACGCACAGGGCATTTCATCCGAAGTATAGCACCTACTTTCTCTGGGTTAGCATCGATTCCTCGTTCGGAAACAAGAAAACCGAGTAACTTTCCGCCTGGAACTCCAAACGTGCACTTTGATGGATTGAGCTTGATATCATACCTTCTGAGGTTGGCAAAGATTTCGGCGAGGTCGGTCAGCAGGTCAGAACCTTTACGTGACTTGACCACAATGTCATCCATGTATGCTTCCACATTCCGACTGATCTGAGTGAGCAGGCACTTCTGAATCATTCGCATAAATGTGGCTCCGGCGTTCTTCTAGCCAAATGGCATTGTGACATAACAGAAGCACCCGAACGGGGTGATAAAAGATGTCTTTATTTCATCGGGTCCGTACAGACGGATCTGGTGGTACCCGGAGTAGGCATCCAAAAAGGACAAACGCTCACACCCAGCAGTCGAGTCGACTATCTGATCGATGCGAGGGAGAGGGAAGTGATCTTTCGGGCAGGCCCGATTGATATGCTTGAAATCGATGCACATGCGGAGTGAGTCATCTTTCTTTGGGACCATGACAACATTGGCTAACCACTCGGAGTGGTAAATCTCTCGGATAAACTCAGCTGCCAAAAGCCGAGCCACCTCTTTGCCGATTGCTTCTCTTTTCTGGACGGTGGACCGTCGAAGATGCTCTTTGACTGGTTTCATTTTCGGGTCAACTCGCAAACGATGCTCAGCCAGTCCCCTAGGAACACCTGGCATGTCAGAAGGCTTCCATGCAAAGATGTCCCAGTTCTCACGGAGGAATTGGATGAGCGCTTCTTCCTATTTGGAGTCGAGTGTGGTCTAAATGTGGGTCGGAGCTGCATTGGGGTCTGTCGGGTGAATGTGAACAGACTTCGTCTCGCCAGACGACTGGAATGCTGAATCCGTGGCTGGCTTCTTGGCTCGCAACAAGTCACTTGGGTCTGCATTTTTCTGGTATTCTTACAATTCTGCCACGGCCATCTGGGCATCGACGATCTTTGAGCCCTTCTGGAAACACTCTTCCACCTTTTTCCGATTACCAGAGATAGTGATCACTCCTCTGGGACCAGGCATCTTCAGTTTGAGGTACACGTAACAAGGTCGAGCCATTCATCGTGCATAAGCTCGCCTGCCTAGAATTGCATGATACGCACTCTGAAAATCCACGACTTCAAACATCAACTTTTCTTTGCGGTAATTTTTGGCATCACCGAAAACCACGTCGAGTGCAATCTGACCGAGGGACGCAGCCTTCTTGCCTGGGATGACCCCGTGGAAACTCATGTGGCTTTCACTGAGTCTGGACATCGGAATGCCCATTCCTTTCAACGTTTCTGCGTATAGAATGTTCCGGCCACTGCCAGCGTCCATCAGGACCTTTGTCAGTCGAGTGCCTTCGACCACCGGGTCGACCACCAGCGCTTGCCTCCCAGGGGTGGCGATGTGCGCTGGGTGGTCAGACTGGTCGAACGTAATGGCAGTATGCGACCATTTCAAGTAATTGGGTGTCACCGGAGCGACCATGTTCACTTCTCTGTTGATGACTTTCAATCGACTCTTGTTTTCAACATCAGCAAAAATCATCAGAGAGGAATTCACATGAGGATAACCATCATCATCTTCCCCTTCACTCTCAGCCTTGTCTGCCTCCTTCTCCTTTTCCTTGGGCCGTTTCTCTTGGAACTGCTGGATCAGGAGCCGACACTGTCGAGTAGTATGCTTCGGGTAAATGAAATTACCTTCTTCGTCTTTTTTGGTGTGGATATGGCACGGCAGATCCAACACGTCATTTCCATCTTGATCTTTTACTTTCTTGGGGTTCCACGGCCCTTTGGGCTTCCCCTTGAACTTTCCTTGAACCACAGCCAAGGCCTCACCCGGAGCAGCTGGTTTGGCCTTGCATTTTTGTTTCCGACTGGAGTTTCCTCCTCCGGCTTCGTGGGCGAATGCTTTGTGCTTGCCGCTCCGCAGTCGCTCCTCCTCTTCACCGTTGGCATACTTGGTGGCGATTTCCATCATCCGAGTCAAAGTCATGTTTCCTGTCCGACCGAATTTCAGATTCAACTCTCGGTACCCGACGCCTTCTTTGAAAGCACAAATTGCCTGATGATCAGACACATCTTCCACCGTGTGGTGCAGGGTGATCCACCTCTGGATATAATCTCTCAAAGTTTCATTCGGTTTCTGGACGCAGCACTATAATTCTGTCAAACCTGCTGGCTGCTTGCAAGTACCCTCAAACATTCTGACAAACACTTGGGCGAGATCTTCCCAAGTATAGATGCTGCCAGGCGCCAACTGATTCAGCCACGGCCTAGCCGAGCCCTCCAACATCACAGGAAGGTGTTTCATGGCCACATCAGCATTGCCACCACCAATCTAGACAGCCACTCGGTAGTCTTCGAGCCAGGTGTCAGGCTTGGACTCTCCGGTGAACTTACTGACTCCAGTCGCCAACCTGAAGTTGGGGGGAATCACTGCAGCTCTGATAGCTCTGCTGAAGCACTCTGGGCCAGAGACATGCACCCTGTTGCTGGTTTGCGAGCCTCTGTCATGGCCATCTCGGTGAGCTCTATTTCTGTCGACCAAGCCTTGTACGAGAATAGATCTCGCATCAAAGCCTGGCTCCCTGGGGTCGACTGGAATACCTCTTCCGACGCTGTTAGGGCGCCTGTCTTCATGTGGCCGCGGCACGTACGACCCACTCCTTGGAGGAGGCGTGGGCACTCGACGGCGACCATCGCGATCGGCTCGACGATCATACTGCTCCTGGTTTCTGGACATCGCCTTCTTCAGGGTCGCCACTTCGGTCGTGGCCCCTAGCAAAATTCATGACGATCCTATGATCTAACAACCAGTTTCCTTTTTCTTTATCAATAAACAGACGAGGTATCACTTACCTTTGTTCTCTTGGAGCTTCCTCTTGGTAAGGCCGAGCTCTTCCTCGGACCTCTCAAGGTCCCGCTTCAGTGCTGAGACCTCCGCCGTGTGAGCGGCAGCGGCCAGCAGTGAAGCCTGCTTATTCACATAGACATATTCTAATTAGACTCCTGTGATTTTTATTTGATCCTCTGTTCGGCCTCTTCCGAACACTAATCAGAGCATCAGGGGCTACTGTCTATGCTATAACATTTTCTCATAATTTGATTACTTACCTCAAAGCCTGTTAGGAGGCTGGCACAGGCTTAAGTCAGTCCGCTTTTGGCGGACTGAACCTTCTTGACCACCGCACTCATGATAGTGCGGTGCTCTTCATCAGTGGAAGCGCCGTGAAGCGCTTCCAGCAAATTATCTGATGCCCCTGGATGGACAGAGGCCATCGGCACAGATGGCTTGTCCCCCTTAGACTTGCTGCCCACGGCATTAGAGCCCATGAGAGTCTTGCCCCTCGTGCGCCCAGCGTCCGGAATGTCGCCTTGGGGCGCTTCCGGAACTTTCTCCCCTTAGTTCAGTACCCTTTGAGACAACACATCGACGTCGTTCGTGGGGCAGGGGGACGAGGCGGTCGGGAGTGAATCGTTGTTCATCTCCGACGGGCCCAAAGACTCATCCGAAGAGGATACATCGATATGGGCTTTGGATGGGCTTCATGATCTTGTTCGGTAGGATAAGAAGTAATAAAATAAAACATACCAAGAACTATTATGGTATCCAGATACTTACGACTTCGCCAGGGGCTTGTCCCTGGGTATCCACTCCTTGTCGCTAAAAGAGACCGCCGCGGAGCAGTCCGGAAGGAGAGTCCTTCCCTTCTTGGACCCTTCGGCTTCCCCTGACGGGGCGGCCTTCCTTTTCTTGTCTCCCCCGGCTGGGAGGGGGGGAAGAACTTTCCTCTTCCTCCTCCTCGTTTTCATGGGAGGAGGGCGCCTCGGTGTTATCAGACGATGAGTCTGATACGACCTTGTGCCGGAGACCTTTCCTGGTCCCTGTGGCCTTCTTCCTGGCCTTCTTCTCCGGCGCCTCATAGGGCACTAGAACCAGCATCCCCGTTAAGAGAGCACTTGCTGGATCCTCGGGCAGTGGGGCCAGACAATCGATCCGCTCCGCTATCGCGACCCATTCATGTTAAATGGCGTGGAGGCTTAGATCCCCCACATGATTATACTGGGGAAAGAAACATCTTATGAGATATAAGGAGCTTACCGGATTGGCAGGGTGCTTTGCGCTGAGTCCGCGATCCTCGGTAAGGGGAGGAGGTACCTCGGCGGACTTGAACAGCACCCTCTAGATGTCCTGGTGTGTCGTGTCGAAGAGCTCTCGCAGCGTGTGGTGCTTAGCCGGGTCGAACTCCCACATATTGAATGCCTGTATTTGACACGGGAGGATCCGACGGAAGAGCATGACCTGGACCACGTTGACAAGCTTGATTTTCTTGCTTATCATGTTTTTAACATAGTTCTGGAGTCCGATCAGCTCCACTGATGAACCCCAGGATAGGTGATGACCCACAAGTATAGAAGATCTACCATAGTCCTTTCGATAAGTCAGAGTGCCGAACCCAACGAGGAGCAGAAGGAAATGATAAGCGGTTTTCAGCAAGGTATTCTCTGCAAGTACTGAAATAAGTGGTAACAGATAGTTTTGTGATAAGATAATTTGTAATGAGCAATGAGTAAGAAAAGTAAATAAAGTGCAGAAAGGTGGCCCAATCCTTTTTGTAGCAAAAGACAAGCTTGGACAAACTCTTATATAAGGAAAAGCGCTCCCGAGGACACATGGGAATATCGTCAAGCTAGTTTTCATCATGTTCATATGATTCTCGTTCGGTACTTTGATAATTTGTCATGTGGGTGGACCGGTGCTTGGGTGCTGTTCTTACTTGAACAAGCATCCCACTTATGATTAACCTCTATTGCAAGCATCCGCAACTACAACAAAAGTATTAAGGTAAACCTAACCATAGCATCAAACATATGGATCCAAATCAGCCCCTTACGAAGCAACGCATAAACTAGGGTTTAAGCTTCCGTCACTCTAGCAACCCATCATCTACTTATTACTTCCCAATGCCTTCCTCTAGGCCCAAATAATGGTGAAGTGTTACGTAGTCGACGTTCACATAACACCACTAGCGGCTAGACAACATACATCTCATCAAAATATCGAACGAATACCAAATTCACATGACTACTAATAGCAAGACTTCTCCCTTGTCCTCAGGAACAAACGTAACTACTCACAAAGCATATTCGTGTTCATAATCAGAGGGGTAATAATATGCATAAAGGATCTGAACATATGATCTTCCACCAATTAAACGAACTAGCATCAACTACAAGGAGTAATTAACACTACTAACAACCTACTAGCACCAATCCCGGACTTGGAGGCAAGAATTGGATACAAGAGATGAACTAGGGTTTTGAGATGAGATGGTGCTGGTGAAGATGTTGATGGGGATTGCCCTCTCCCGATGAGAGGAGCGTTGGTGATGACAATGATGATGATTCCCCCCCCCCCGGGAGGGAAGTTTCCCCAGCAGAACAGCTCTGCCGGAGCCCTAGATTGGTTCCTCCAAGGTTCCGCCTCGTGGCAGTGGAGTTTCGTCCCGAAATGTTGCTTCTTATTTTTTTCTCGACGAAAGACTTCATATAGCAGAAGATGGTCGTCAGAGAGCCACCAGGGGGCCCACGAGGTAGGGGGCGCGCCCTAGGGCGGCGGGGGGGGGGGGCCCCTCGTGGAAAGGGTGTGGGCCCCCTGGTCTTCATCTTTGGCGAGGATTTTTCATTATTTATTATAAGGTATTCCGTGGAGTTTCATGACTTTTGGAGTTGTGCAGAATAGGTCTCTAATATTTGCTCCTTTTCCAGCCCAGAATTCCTGCTGCCGGCATTCTCCCTCCTTTATGTAAACCTTATAAAATAAGAGAGAATAGCCATAAGTATTGTGACATAATGTGAAATAACAGCCCATAATGCAATAAATATCGATATAAAAGCATGATGCAAAATGGACGTATAAAAGCATGAGCTGGAATCAGCTAATTTGCCATCTGCCAGCTCTTTGTCGTCTGCTAGCTGATGGCAAAGCAGCTCTTTGCCATCAGCTACCAAAAAGCAGACGGCAAAGAACTGGCAGACGGCAAAGAAGCTCTTTGCCGTCCGCCAGTTCTTTGCCGTCTGTTGGCAGATGGCAAAGAATCTTTGCCGTCAGCTGGCAGACGACAAAGAGAGAGGTGGCCCCCACCCCCCGCCCGTTTGGGAAAAACTTAACGGGCCACCTCTTTGCCGTCCGCCAGCAGACGGCAAAGAGGCAAAGTGGCGGACGGCAAAGAGAGGCGGACGGCAAAGAGGGCACTATCTAACGGCCCGTGCCCCCCGCCCGCCTCTCTGTTCTCACCACTTAGTCCCGCCCCGCGCCCCACCACGCACCCCCGCCGCCGCCGCC
>NW_024112783.1:0-9923 GCF_003073215.2 Triticum urartu | reverse complement strand
GGATAGGAAGAAGGGGAGGGCCTGACTCGAACTCCTCCGCGGGAGAGGGCCGGCGACGGCGCCGGGCTTGGGGGATGGATGGAGAGAGGACGCCGGGAGGGTCCCAGATCTGTTCTTGTCTGGGCCTGAGGTGGCTGGAGGAGGGAGATCAGCCACCGCTGGTGGCGCCTGCGCGAGTGCGAGAGAAGCTGAGCCAAGGAATTTAGTAGCATTGTGGGATGATCAACCAATTTTTTTTCTGTTTCTTATACTATCTTCTCATATTATAATTTTGGTGTCCTGGACTCCTGGTAGGCAGGGATCAGCTTTGGTGGCATCCGATGCTGGGAGGCCACGGGGTTAGAGCAGAGGAAGCTGACATGGTGTTCGAAATTCAGATGGCCATTGTGATAGAAGAAAGTGCATAAAGAATGAGCAAGGAAAAGCTACAGATTGATATAACCCAAAATGCAGAAGCAATCCCTGACCTTAATGCTTCAGAAGAGATCGATATAACCCAAAATGCGCCAACTGGTCATGTTTAATAGGATGTTCGCAAAGTTCCAAGTCTGAACTTGATAAGCCCTTCATCTTGTTATGCTCTAAAACCATTACTGTTATGCATGTCTTGACGAGAACCTGCTAAGCCCTTGATTTTGTAATGTTCTAAATATTCTGAATTTCTGAATGTCTAAACCTCGGAGTGGTTTTGTTTTTTTACTGTTTTATTGTTGGTTTGAATGCTAGGAAACATGCTATGTATTGCGGTTTTGTCACTGTTAAGAATGTCAAGAAAAGAGCATGCATTTCAGATTTTCTACCATCAGGAACATAGCATGTTTATCTCTGAATTTTGTTTAGATCACATTTGTAAGAAATTTATTGTTGGTAAGAATGTCAGGAAATGAGCATGTATTGCATGATTATTCTACCAGCAGGAACATAGCTTTTTTATCTCTGAATTTTGTTTAGAAAGGTCGCACTTGTATGTAGTTTATTATTGTTAAGAATGTCAAGGCAGAGCATGTATTGCAGTCTGACCATACCCGAACTGAATTTTGCCTAGAGCAACATTCAGGTTTAGTCTTTCTTTCTGCTGTATATTTGTTTACAAATGCCTAGATCAATAGTTACTGCTATTCAGTTTTTGTAGAACTGAATTTTCTGCTGCAGCACATGCTATCGATTGATGTTCAGTTCTGTAGAACCGAATTCTTTGCTGACGGACATGCTATAGAACAGAGAAAATATAAATAAATTGGGAAGTGATCGGAGTCGGACCTAACATTCAGGTATACAGCCGCTGAGTGTTAAGAGAGACGGGGATTTTACAAAGACTAAGGACCGCCGCGTCACATAATTTTAACATACAATGGGGAGATTCCTATAAATGTTCCTGCAACGTGAAAGTGCCTCCCTGCTGACGTGGCATCCGACGTGGCGTGACACACAGATGTTTCGGACTAGTTTGTATGAAATTGTTCCCGCAAACCAAGTTTAGTGGCCAGTTTGAGTCATTTTGCAAGTTCTTGTATGAAACTGTTCCCGCAATGCAAGTTGGTGTACTCTAAATAAATAATGAAATGCTTTTCCGTGGGTGTAATGCATTTGATTCACATCTCTGCAATGCTTCTTCGTGTTTTTATCAACCTGAATCTTTGTTGTCTTCTCATGAATACTAGTCCTACAATACCAACTAACACTGCAGTTCCCTTCTTTATTTTCATTGGAAGCTATAAAACACAGCCACAATGCCAATTTCTACTGCCCAACTCTATGTACCTACATTGCACTCAATATGAAGTGCAAAATCCTTGGAACAGTCTAACATAACATTACATAATAGGGCCATTTGCATTTCTGTCCCTAACTCAAACCACCTACTCAGATTTGCCCTTAATTTTGAAGCCTGCTCAAATTTGTCCCTATGGCGTTAGGTGCCCTTACAGAAATGCCCTTCCATGCCGTTTCCGTTCGGTCAAACGCCTTTGACCGTCTACTGGACTTTTCCTGGACAGATTTGCCCTTCTATGCATGTGTTACTTACACGTGGGTCCTACTCAAAGTCAAAACACAAAAAAACACTCTCTGTCTCTCACTTACATGTGGGACCTACCCCAGAGTTAAAAAAACCTCTCTCACCCTCTCACTCACTTACATGCAGGACCTACCCTAGAAAAACAAACTTACAAAAAGTAAAAAAACTTAGTGTATGATTAGTGGGCCAACAGGGGATTAGGCCCACTTGTCATAGACTATTTATCTTAGATTAACTATTATACCTAATCTAACTCAATAACAGAAATATTACCTAATCTAAGTCAATAACAGAAATAATACCTAATCTAAGTCAAAAATAAAAAAGAATACCTAATCTAATAAGCCCATGTGGCAGTAGTGTCACGACCTGGGCCGACACATGAGAGACCCAGGCGACGTTTTGAACGGTAATGCATGCTCCGGTGAGCAAAAGCACAACGGCGGCGGCCGGAATCGCAGCTCCGGCGAGCATTTCTTTAGCGAAGGGAGCGAGTATGACGAGGCGTATTTGCTGGCACCAGCGGCGCGTGCAGGTATGGTCGGAATCAATTGTAGCGACGAGCTGGGCGGTGACCTACATCGGTGGTCGATTGATTCGAGCAGGCGGTCATGGATCCACTGGTTTAGGGGGCTAGGCGACATATTAGGGGCACCATGAGCACGACAAAGACCATAATTTGTGGTTTAGCAGCGCAGGGGGGGATCGACGATGGCGCTCCGGTGGCCACAGACGAGGAAGACGGTCGATTCGGACGTGTTGGGGTGGTCCTGCTCATGCTACTGCTAGGAGGCGATGTAATAGAGGTGTGCACTTCTGGTGGACAGATTTTCAGGCATCTGTGGGGACGATGGACGCCACGACGGCGAAGGTCATGCAAACGGCCGTTCTCAGATTCGGCTGAGGGGGGTAGAGTGGGGGGAGGGAAAGCTAGCTAGGGTTTTCCGGGAGGCCGTGGGCGTCGCGACCTACTCGTGCTACTGTGGTTGCAGCTGTTGAACAGCAGCGGACGGTGGCGCACACCAGCGAGTGCGCGGTCGACGAGCTGAGGAAGATGACGAGTGGGGAAGGTCAACTGGGCCGGGCGCTGTGCACTTGGGCCAAAAGGTAAGTGCTCTTTGTTTTATTTTATTTTTCCAAGGGCAAAAATGTCCAACAAACGCCCCGTAGACGGTCAAAACCCTTTGACCTGACGATAATGACACGGAAGGACATTTCTATAAGGGCACCTAACGACAGAGGGACAAATTTGAGCACGCCTCAAAATTAGGGATAAATCTGAGTAGTGGGTTCAAGTTAGGGACACAAATGTAAAAGACCCTACATAATATGGTCATTGAGTGTTGTGATGTCCACTTCGCAGACCTTTTGTTAGTTACAGAGGATCGTTATCAATCACATTATTTAGCTCATCTGAGTAAGATGAATCCAAGGTGATAGCACTGGTTATCAGGAAGAGCGTCAGATTTTGGACGTAGACAAAGCAGATTCGGAATTGTCTTTCCTTCCAAGGATAACTTGTATCCATGCGCTTCAGATTATTATCCTGGATTTCGCCACCAGCAGTATAGCCAACCCTACCCTATCACGTCAATCCCACAAGCCTCTTATCCATTCCCGTTCGCTCGTGGCGGGGGAGTAAGTCAAAATAGAAAAAACTCACATTGGGTTTAGGGATAATCAGGCTCGAACTGATGACTTCCACCACGTCAAGGTGACACTTTTGTGCCTCATAAATCTCAGCAACAGGGAAGTCTCCTTTTACCCAGCTGGTTATATTATACACACTTTAGAAACTTGTCCACACAAACGGTGTGTTCCCTATAACCAACATAACCATGAAGCATCTTCAAACTTCAGTTTCGCATGCAAATCCATAACATATAGATCTTGGCTTTCATCAACCCAAACCAAAAGTGCAAACTTCAAGGAAAAGGGAAATCAACAAGTATACATAAAGGAAACAGGTCATCGACGCATTCAACCCTCTAGGTCACACCAGCGGAGAAAATGATCCTGCCACACGCACAATTCCGGACCACTACCCATAACGCATCTTCAGTTCCATGACAAATTAAAAACATTCAGTTAATGTGTTACTCCCTCCATTACAGTTTATTAGGCGCAACTCAGAGGGCTCTGGGACCTAGGTGTTTTCTAATTGGAAGGAAAAACGGAGCCAGTTAGCTGTAGATGCGCCTAATCAAATGTAAAATTGACGCATAGTACTCCCCGTCCATTAAACTGATTGCATGCACCGGTTTCCTTCTTTTCCCCCTGGCGTTTCCTACTCTGCATGCACCGGACCGAGTACTTTCCTTCCGCATGCATTTCTTCCGCGCGCGATTTCTACGCCGCGAGTTTCCTTTCGCGCGCGATTCCGCGCCTGATTTTCCTTCTGCGCCGCGCGCCGCACGCGAGTTTCCTTCTTGGCCGCCTGATTTTCCTTCTACGCCGCGCGCAGTATAAGTAGCTATGGCGATGGATGTTCACGAACAGACGGCGCTCATCTTCGGCTTCCTCCTCTTGGCCTCCTCGGTCCAATGGCACGGACGCAGCAAGATGAATCAGATCGCCGGCTTCCTCCTCTTGGCCTCCGTGGGCTGTCTAGGGTTGCTTTCCAACCGAGAGCGCAGCCGCCCGGAGGACTTCCTCCTCTTGGTCTCACCGGACGAGCGAGAGTTCCATCCATCTCCATCGGCACGGCTGGGTTCGACCATCTTCCTCCTCCAACGACTTTGCCTCGACGGCGCGTCGGCCTCGCACGCCCATCTCGCCCTCCGGCACCTAACGAGGCCGGTTCGTCGAACTGGAGTGGCTCCGTCGGCAGGGAAGGTACAGACAGCGGCGGCGGGGCCGGGATCGCAAGTTCTACGTTCGTGGGCTTCACGTTTGGCAGCGGCGGGATCTCGTTTGGCGGTGGCGGCGGGATCTCGTTCGTCGGCGGGGCAGGTACAGGCAGCGGTGGCGAGTCACTAGGCTTCACGTTCAGTGCAGCCAGCACAGAAGGTAAACACTAATGTTCTACCAGCTCCTATGTTCGTCGGCGGGGCAGGTACGGCGCGTCGTACTGTGTTTGCGTTTAGTGCACTAGTGCATGCGTTTAGTACCAGCTCCATGCACTAGTGCATGCGTTTAGTACCAGCTCCAAGCACTAGTGCAGGTACGGCGCGTCGTCCTGTGTTCATGTGTTCGTCGGCGTTGCCAAAACTGCAATGTTTTAAAACTGCAGATCGTTACCAAAACTGCAGTGTTTGCTGCAGGAGTACTAAAACTGTTGTGTTCTAAAGCTGTTCTCTTCTCACGTTTGTGTTCTAAAGGAACTGGTGGACACAATGGTTTGGATGTGATGAACGGAGAGAACGCAACTGGTTCGGGCATTGGCTATCGAGGAAGTGGATACAACCCAAATTTTGCCCATGCCGACGAATACCCTCCTAGTCAAGAGGCTGTACAAACCCAAAAACAACCAATCGATTTGAGTAAGCATATTTACAGCATAGTTTTGTTTCCATATTTTTTGTTTATCTAATTATTTTTCCTAAGAATCTAGATGTTCTGTCGAACAAGGAGACAAGAAGACAGTACAATACAGATGACAAGCGTCACATATATGCTGAGATCATTAAACGTAATGGTACGGGTATAAGGTTGAAGCATGGTGTTTCTAAAGCTGTTGCACTAGCTTGTGATTGTCCTAGGAGGATAGTGCAAAGGGTATGGCGGGAGGCTAAAAAAGGTGGCGGCATTACTGGGGTCAAAAACAATCGGAAGCTCAAATCAGGAAGGAAGAGGATTAATTTCGACATAGATGCATTGGAGGCCATCCCACCTGGAGAGAGAACAACATTAGAACAAGTTGCTGGACATTTGAACTTGTCAACTACCACTATTTGGCGGAGGTGAGCGTTATACTATCAGATTGTTGTCAATTTTCTACATGTCAACATTCTTTTATTATATGGAGGTGAGTGTTATCAACGAGATATTTTTGATATTTTGTTGTAGGTTGAAGATGAAGGAAATTAGACGAATAACAAGTGAATTGAAGCCTTCTTTGACTGCTGCAAACGAAAGGGCTCGTGTGGAGTATGCTCTTATGCATCTTGAGCGAAGTAGCCTAACATCCCAAGGCGGTATTAATCCCACATTTAGGGCTGATATGGATGTGGTTCATATAGATGAGAAATGGTTTTATCGCACGCGGAAGACCCAGAACATGTATTTGAGTCATAGAGAGGAGGCACCACACCGGGAATGTAAACATAAAAACCACATTCAAAAAATTATGTTCTTGTCCGCAATGGCTAGACCAAGGTATGATGCTCAAGGCAATTGTGTATTTGATGGCAAGATTGGGGTTTGGGCTTACACAGAGTGGGTGCAAGCAAAAAAGAAGAGTCAAAATAGGTTGGTACTTGTTCTTGTTACTACTCCTACTTTCTGCTAAATTTTTATATGCACATTATTTACTTGTTCTTTATTTCTATATTCTTAGGTTGAGGGGAGCATGGGAGTTGAAGCCCTGCGATAAAGTGGACAGGGAGAAAAGTCGGGAGTACTTAGTGAAATACGTACTGCCGGCTATAAAGGAAAAGTGGCCTGAGAGTGATAGATGGAACACCATCTACGTACAGCAGGACAATGCTAGGACTCATATAAAACCAGATGATCCACATTTTTTGCAGGAAGCTGCAAGGGGTGGTTGGGATATTAGGATGATATACCAACCACCTAATTCTCCTGACACAAACATATTAGATCTTGGTTGGTTTGCCTCAATTCAAGCAATGTTCCATAAAAAGATGCCCAAGACTCTACCCGAGATTGTCGCAAAGGTCTTGCACCGATTTGAGTATTTTATGTTATTTGTTCAAGATATCTACTCCCATAGGTTAATGTTATGAACTGATTGAGTTTTTTAATTTTATGTGTAATAGGTTAATCAATCCCTTGCTGAGTACCCCCATCAAAAGCTTAATAGGATCTGGTTGAGTCATCAAGCGTGTATGAGAGAGATCATCAAGCACAAGGGTTCTATGCACTATGCAGTTCCTCACTTGAAGAAAAAAGCACTAGAGAGACAAGGATGTCTCCCTGTTCGTTTGACAGTTGACAGAGAATATGTTGAGCAGGCAATTGAGCACTTGAACTCGACATGAGATGTAATGGCAGATTTTCAGTAGCACTTGAACTCAACATGAGATGTAATGGCAGATTTTCAGTAGCACTTGAACTCAACATGAGATAATACTCCTACTAGTGTTGCGAATGTACTGTTTTGAACTCAACATGAGATAATACTCCTATATGCAAGGGGCGGCCATCAGGTTCATAGATCATGCAGTAGCTTTTTTTTTTGCGCAAATCCTATGGTATACTTCATTGCTATTCCCCTTGATTACTTTGTGAATAATCCGCAGGTTCACTCATACACTTTTACATATTCTATCACCAAGATAAGCTCATAATAAGATTATATAAAACCATATTCGTACTCACTTTCTTACATAAACTTGAAGCATATAAAACCATTACAACTCACTTTATTTTCATCATCCGGCGAATCTAAACTTGACTATCCGGCACATTATGCGCTTTCCTTTCGTCCTCTAGATAGATAGATGGGTTGCGACGGCACCTTATGCATACCCCTTCTTTGTTTATCGCCACCGTAGTCGCACAATCTTTGCACCAAAAGTTGTCACACAGGCAAGGATTTCCGCAAGCCTCGCAAGAACGCAAATCTTTTGGTACCGGGAGCCTACATCCTAAGCAAAGGAATATGGAAGGCTCACCGCGGATGCCACACTTGAGGCACAAAGCCGGATGAATGCACACCTCGCAAGTTGATGTCGGGTTGGAGTAGGTTCTGTGTGACACATCTTGCACGAGGTTAGCGGTGCGGACGTACCTAGCCGAAATCCTTGCATCTGTAGCGTCGACATTGGTTGCACGATCCACTCTATGAAAAAGATCCTGGATGTTTTTATCAACCCTCTGAAATTCATCCTCTAGTTCTTGTACTTGGCCTTGCGTGATCTCCACATCGCCATCCACCTCGACATGGACGGCATCCACCTCGCCCTCCACCTCTCCTTCTCCATGGACGCCCTCCACCTCTCCTTCTCCATGGACGCCCTCCATCTCTCCTTCTCCATGAACCTCAACTTCCTTCTCCATTTGGCTTCCACCTCGCTGGTTCAAGGAATAGCAAAGCAAATGGCTCTTCTTTTATACACCAAGGAATGGGGATGCGGTGTGAAAAGGAGATCAAAAGCTGCTGCATGCAAATCCTTCTCCATTCACACCTCAACAAAAACTGACGTGTTCCCACTTGCATGCAGAATTGGAAGGAGAAAGGAAAGAGAGCATCGCATGCACCAAACGCCACAATTAATTCTGTGATTAATGAAACACGCCTTAAATCTCTCCTATTCTGAAAAATCAAGGATTTGGAGATGCGCCCAACAAACAAAAATGGAGGGAGTACTAAAATACTAACCCGGACCAAAAGTGTGAATCTCCCATCCTACCTTTCACTTGAGAAAGTATGTTAGATTAAATGCATCATCTTCGCAGTACCTCCGCACAGACTAACTTGAGACCACATAAATGCTATATAGAGTACTGTACTAAATCAAACTTGTGCCCAAAATAAGACAGCTTTATGGAGAAAGGGGATAGTCTGGGCTTAAAACATACTGGAACCATTATTACAATGTTATTACAAAAGTAAAGTCTCGGTTTAAACAAACTCAAACCATGACGAATCTTATTACAAAAGTAACATAAAACTTAAAGAACACAGGCATTATCAGCAATATGGAAGCCTACAGTCCCTTCAAGCTGTGGCAAAGAGGCTGAATACTTGTGTTCTTGTACATATGCATGCGTCGAGTCGTATCCCCAGCAGCGTTGAGTTGAATTTGTGGACTGTTCTTGTACTTGTATCCGATTGGTGCTTTATTAATTTAAAGCCGAGACAGCCTTTGGTCCAAAAGAAGATGCTCAAATTTTTCATCAACTCTTTCTTCTCTCTCGGACTTGAGATTATACATGCACACGTAATTAGCAACAGCTAGTCGGCTTTTCTGGTAATAGACGCAGTTGGCGTGGACGGATGGAAATTTATCAGCATTAACACACAAGCACCAACAATACAGATCTAAGAAGATGGCACAATTGCCAATGTCCTCCACATGCTCGAGTTTATAGTTGTGAGTGTGTAATATGTAGACCACGACGCCTTGTGCTAGCTTCATGATGATCAACACTTTTCCAGCAGATTCCGTTAGGAAACAACGTCCTACACAAAGCTTCCATAATGATTTTTCGTCCGACATCATGGTATAGTCATTCTCAGATATCTCAGCAAGATCGGCCTTGTAAAACCTCATTAGATCAAAGATCCTTCTGGCCACAGATCCCAGGTCAGCACCATGAATAATGTAGATACCGCTGGTAGCCAGCCCGATTAAAGGGAAATCACACCTATCTTCATAGATGGCGAGACACTCACTGTCAGGCTGAGCCATGTAGACCTTGCGAGATGATTCGTGTATAACCCAGTTATCATCCATGTAGTCCTTGCAGAAAAAGAAAATGGTGGGTGGAGAACCGGACTCAAGGGCAGCATATTCCACGATCTCGCCCGGTCGCTGCGCCATGAAACGGATCAAGTAGCCTGTGAAAGGATTGAGGACGCATGTATTGTGGGGGGGTGTACAGTCCATCAAAGCAAGGAGACCATCTGTGGTGGTACTGATAATGTTAAAGTGACGGAGTAGACCGAGGTCCTGGCGTAGGGTTCGGCCAGTGGCGGTGTTCACCAAGAGGCGCGTGTTGGAGCGGCAAGAGGCTCCTTTGTTGTTGACCCAGTGACGGGGGTGGAAGCGAGGCTCCG
>NW_024112782.1:0-54617 GCF_003073215.2 Triticum urartu | reverse complement strand
GCACACTTTACATGTTTTGTAGCAGGTAGTGGCTCCAATTGCAGTAATGTGGGAGAGCTCTGTCCTTTAAACCTTGGTGGTCTATTAGAGCTATATTATCTAGCAAAAGTGACAGAAGAAGATGCAGAAGCGGCAAACCTCGTGAATAAGCAGGACCTAAGAGAATTGACTCTAGGATGGACCCATGGACAATATCATTATAAGGAAATAGTTGTGCGGATGATGCAAGAGTCCTGGCCAAACTCAAACCTCATGATGGGCTGCATGCTATAAGCATATTGTCCTATGGAGGAACAACCTTTCCAACATGGATGACTATGTTGCAAAATTTGAAGGAGCTCACGCTGGAAAATCTTGACTGTTTGGAGAGATGGGGGGAAATAGATAATGATGAGATGCATAGTGAAAACATAATAATCTTTCCTCGGCTTGAGAAGTTACGTATTATTGGCTGTACAAAGTTGACAGCATTGCCAGGACGCCCGTCCTTCCCTGAGCTCCAGAACGCTTGTATCAGATATTGTCCAGATTTGAGAATCACAGCTGAATCACCAAAGCTCAGTGTATTAAACATGGACGGAAGTGAGGTAAAGTTGTTCCGGTGGTTATCTAGACATATGACTTCATTGACCAATCTGGAACTGGAGAGCACTGCGTACAGAGCCACCCCGGAGGCTAAGTATGGATTGAGGGAAGTGTTGGATGTCAAGGAAAAATTGAATGATGATGATATACCCCTGACAGTTTTGGTGTTAAAGAGCTTAAAATCAAGTATAACAGAGCTATGTGCATGTTTTGTACACCTTCAAGATTTGTCAATTAATTTCTGTGATGCACTCATCCACTGGCCAGAAAGAGAGTTCCAAGGATTAGTATCCTTGAGGAAGCTTCAGATTAGCTTCTGCAATAATCTGATTGGATATGCACCAGATTCTGCCGAGCCATCAACATCATCAGAAACGAGTCAACTCCTGCCAAGTCTAGAGTCTCTGGTGATAAAGGCATGCCACAAGTTGGTTGAGGTCTTCAACATACCTCCATCTCTCAGGAGAATGAAAGTTGAACATTGTGAAATGGTTGAGTCCCCATTCGGCAGGAGGCTGCAGCAAGGACAGTCAGCATTGTCCATTCATCAACAGTCATCCAGTATGCCTGAGGTGTCATCATCATCGCCCGGAGCAGTGCCAGAGCATTTAGAAGAACTAACACTAATTATGTGTTATGGCTTAACAGGGGTCCTCCATCTCCATCCGTCCCTCAAGGAGCTAGTAATTCGTCGCTGCGGTGGGTTGACATCTCTGGAATCCCGCTCGGGAGAGCTCCCATCGCTGAAGCACCTCAGTCTTTCTGAATGCCTTACGCTGTCATCCCTACCGGATGAGCCAGTATCATACTTACTTCTCGAATATCTTGGCATTAGCTACTGCCCTGATCTGAAGACGCTCCCTGCAAGCCTGCAAAAACTGTTGGGCAAAATTGACAGGGAATATGTAGATGCTCATCACTATGGAAGTAAGCGTGCATTATACAATTACTTCCTCTATTACTTACTAGTGAGTACTTAATGCACTATCTAGATAATGGTAATATCATCACTAGTAGGACAACAGAAAACTGGTTGTTTCTTCAACCTAAATTCGTCATTTCTTAATTTATTGATGCCCCTTTAAGTGTAAGTTTTTACATGATTAATCTGTGCAGATAAGCCTATACTGCTGAAACCGAAGACATGGAAATATGCCATCCGCAGAGATTAGAGAGCTATGAGCAGAATCACAAGAATACCAATACCAGTAGGGAAGTTGTCATGCAGGTTGTGATCTAGAAGTATGCCTATCACTGCTGGAACTCTTTAGCTGTTCTTTTTTTAGCAAAAATAAACTTAAAATCTGATACCTTTTTGCAGAACTGTTCCAACACATGGTGTTGCAAGCCTCGGAAGGATCCTGAAAGCGCCCCTATAATACTATTTGGCTATCATTCCGTTCCCAGAAAGAGATCTTGTTTGGATAATCTCTGTTTACCTGGAGTTGTATTTATATTTTCCACCTCTGTTTACCTAGGGCTATATGTATCATCGTATTTCTTTCCGAGAAAAAGTTTTGTAAAAAAATCTGTTGCAGTTTCCCTGTTTTATTTATGGACTTGTATAATATAGAGTACCAAGATTTACAGTCAATATTCTGTTTACCATGTACTATAACACTGACCATCATATATGGTATCTGAAGCTGTCGCTTTGCCCTCATAACTTTGCACTAGAAATATTGTTCACTAGTGATGTTTGGAATTTTGGTTTTGCCGTTGCGACCCACTTCATATTTTTAGTACTATAAATTGGATTGCACAACGGGTTGAGCCTTGTAGTGATGAAACGCTCTGTGGCAACTTCTTGAGTCGTCACAATTTCCACCTGAATCTCTTTAGGCGTGAACTGGGCAAGGCTGAACCTGGTCTCTTTTTGTTCCTCCACCCTGCTGCTGCACCCTCATTTCTCCCTCTTCTCGATGCACCGGGTCGGTCAACCCAATTGTGTAGAGTTTCAGTACAATCCTAGAACATAGCATTGAACCAGCTGAACCATTTTTTATTTTTTATTTTTATGGCCAACAATACTGTTCTGAACTGATTTCACCCTTCTTTGTGCCTACCAGACCAAAGCAATGTGTGTCTAACTTGTGGGGACATGTGTTATCATGACCATCGGAGCCATTAAAGGATTGGAATAAGGTTTTCTTACATGAAAATGCTTTCAACTCCAGACAAATTCGATCATATTAATTTGACTAGCGGGTCAAGTAGTTGGTGTTAAGTCATTCTAGGTTTTTTCTTTTTTGTTGAGAAATTGACTTCTCTTGAGGAAAGGTTCGAAATTGGACGTAAGTTTTTTTTTTGAGACAAGAGGAGGAGATGAGGCAGAGGACAGGGGAGGGAGGGAGGTAGCCTCTTCAAGGCCAGCTCACATCGGGGGAGGAAGATGACGGCGCCCAGCTGCCGTCGTCGTCCGGCGCCACCGTCCCCGTTCCTCTCCGCTTCTCCAGCAACCGTCCGGAGAGTGGGCACGCCAAAGACTTGCGAGTGGTGGAGCAACCACGGGTGGGACGGGGGAGCGGCAGGAGCTGCCGGCGGCTCAGATTCAGGTAAGAACACTGAACCCAAGAATATTCTAGCAGCGGGCTACTGCATTTTTAGGTGACCTTCTGTTGAGTATTTTACCTCCACTGCATTTTCTACCGCATCACAGTGATGACAGACGGCAACATTTATCTAGATATAATATTAAGACACGGTTGTATATATATCCATGTTTTCCCCCATATCTCATGCTTCTGAAACCAATGATGGGTTTCGTAGTAATTTCCAAAAAATTCCTACGCTCACGCAAGATCATAGTGATGCATAGGAACGAGAGGGGGAGAGTGTGATCTACGTACCCTTGTAGATCGACAACGGAAGCGTTTGGTTGATGTAGTCGTACGTCTCCACGGCCCGACCGATCAAGCACCGAAACTACGGCACCTCCGAGTTCTAGCACACGTTCAGCTCGATGACGATCCCCGGACTCCGATCCAGCAAAGTGTCGGGGAAGAGTTCCGTCAGCACGACGGCGTGGTGACGATCTTGATGTACTACTGTAGCGGCTTCGCCTAAGCACCGCTACAATATTATCGAGGACTATGGTGGAAGGGGGCACCGCACACGGCTAAGAATATGATCACGTGGATCAACTTGTGTTTCTCTGGGGTGCCCCTGCCTCCGTATATAAAGGCTCAAGGGGGGTGCGGCCGGCCTAGGAGAGGCGCGCCAGGAGGAGTCCTACTCCCTCTGGGAGTAGGATTCCCCCCCCCAATCCTAGTTGGAATAGGATTCGCGGAGGGGGGAAAAGAGAGAGGGGGGCCGGCCCCCTCTCCTTGTCCTATTCGGACCAAGGGGGGAGGGGCGCGCGGCCCATCCCTAGCCACCTCTTCTCTCTTCCACTAGGCCCATTAAGGCCCATTAGTTCCCGGGGGGTTCCGGTAACCTCCCGGTACTCCGGTAAAATCCCGATTTCACCCGGAACACTTCCGATATCCAAACATAGGCTTCCAATATATCAATCTTCATGTCTCGACCATTTCGAGACTCCTCGTCATGTCCGTGATCACATCCGGGACTCCGAACAACCTTCGGTACATCAAAACATATAAACTCATAATAAACTGTCATCGTAACGTTAAGCGTGCGGACCCTACGGGTTCGAGAACAATGTAGACATGACCGAGACACGTCTCCGGTCAATAACCAATAGCGGAACCTGGATGCTCATATTGGCTCCTACATATTCTATGAAGATCTTTTATCGGTCAGACCGCATAACAACATACGTTGTTCCCTTTGTCATCGGTATGTTACTTGCCCGAGATTCGATCGTCGGTATCCCATACCTAGTTCAATCTCGTTACCGGCAAGTCTCTTTACTCGTTCTGTAATACATCATCCCGCAACTAACTCATTAGTTGCAATGCTTGCAAGGCTTAAGTGATGTGCATTACCGAGAGGGCCCAGAGATACCTCTCCGACAATCGGAGTGACAAATCCTAATCTCGAAATACGCCAACCCAACATGTACCTTTGGAGACACCTGTAGAGCTCCTTTATAATCACCCAGTTACGTTGTGACGTTTGGTAGCACACAAAGTGTTCTGGCAAACGGGGGTTGCATAATCTCATAGTCATAGGAACATGTATAAGTCATGAAGAAAGCAATAGCAACATACTAAACGATCGGGTGCTAAGCTAATGGAATGGGTCATGTCAATCAGATCATTCAACTAATGATGTGATCCTGTTAATCAAATGAAACTCTTTGTCCATGGTTAGGAAACATAACCATCTTTGATTAACAAGCTAGTCTAGTAGAGGCATACTAGTGACACTCTGTTTGTCTATGTATTCACACATGTATTATGTTTCCGGTTAATACAATTCTAGCATGAATAATAAACATTTATCATGATATAAGGAAATAAATAATAACTTTATATTGCCTCTAGGGCATATTTCCTTCAGTCTCCCACTTGCACTAGAGTCAATAATCTAGATTACACAGCAATGATTCTAACACCCATGGAGCCTTGGTGCTGATCATGTTTTGCTCATGGAAGAGGCTTAGTCAACGGGTCTGCAACATTCAGATCCGTATATGTATCTTGCAAAATTTTATGTCTCCCACCTGGACTAAATCCCGGATGGAATTGAAGCGTCTCTTGATGTGCTTGGTTCTCTTGTGAAATCTGGATTCCTTCGCCAAGGCAATTGCACCAGTATTGTCACAAAAGATTTTCATTGGACCCGATGCACTAGGTACGACACCTAGATCGGATATGAACTCCTTCATCCAGACTCCTTCATTTGCTGCTTCCGAAGCAGCTATGTATTCCGCTTCACACGTAGATCCCGCCACGACGCTTTGTTTAGAACTGCACCAACTGACAGCTCCACCGTTTAATGTAAACACGTATCCGGTTTGCGATTTAGAATCGTCCGGATCAGTGTCAAAGCTTGCATCAACGTAACCGTTTACGATGAGCTCTTTGTCACCTCCATATACGAGAAACATATCCTTAGTCCTTTTCAGGTACTTCAGGATGTTCTTGACCGCTGTCCAGTGATCCACTCCTGGATTACTTTGGTACCTCCCTGCTAGACTTATAGCAAGGCACACATAGTCTGTACAGCAGCATTGCAATACATGATAGAGCCTATGGCTGAAGCATAGGGAACATCTTTCATCTTTTCTCTATCTTCTGTAGTGGTCGGGCATTGAGTCCGACTCAACTTCACACCTTGTAACACAGGCAAGAACCCTTTCTTTGCTTGATCCATTTTGAACTTCTTCAAAATCTTGTCAAGGTATGTGCTTTGTGAAAGTCCAATTAAATGTCTTGATCTATCTCTATAGATCTTTATGCCTAATATGTAAGCAGCTTCACCGAGGTCTTTCATTGAAAAACTCTTATTCAAGTATCCCTTTATGCTATCCAGAAATTCTATATCATTTCCAATTAGTAATATGTCATCCACATATAATATCAGAAATGCTACAGAGCTCCCACTCACTTTCTTGTAAATACAGGCTTCTCCAAAAGTCTGTATAAAACCAAATGCTTTAATCACACTATCAAAGCGTTTATTCCAACTCCGAGAGGCTTGCACCAGTCCATAAATGGATCGCTGGAGCTTGCACACTTTGTTAGCTCCCTTTGGATCGACAAAACCTTCCGGTTGCATCATATACAACTCTTCTTCCAGAAATCCATTCAGGAATGCAGTTTTGACATCCATCTGCCAAATTTCATAATCATAAAATGCGGCAATTGTTAACATGATTCAGACAGACTTAAGCATCGCTACGGGTGAGAAGGTCTCATCGTAGTCAATCCCTTGAACTTGTCGAAACCCTTTTGCAGCAAGTCGAGCTTTGTAGACAGTAATATTACCGTCGGCGTCAGTCTTCTTCTTGAAGATCCATTTATTCTCAATTGCTTGCCGATCATTGGGCAAGTCAACCAAAGTCCACACTTTGTTCTCATACATGGATCCCATCTCAGATTTCATGGCTTCAAGCCATTTTGCGGAATCTGGGCTCACCATCGCTTCTTCATAGTTCGTAGGTTCATCATGATCTAGTAGCATGACTTCCAGAACAGGATTACCGTACCACTCTGGTGCGGATCTTACTCTGGTTGATCTACGAGATTCAGTAGTATCTTGTTCTGAAGTTTCATGATCATTATCATTAGCTTCCTCACTAATTGGTGTAGGTGTCATAGAAACAGTTTTCTGTGATGCACTATTTTCCAATAAGGGAGCAGGTACAGTTACCTCGTCAAGTTCTACTTTCCTCCCACTCACTTCTTTCGAGAGAAACTCCTTCTCTAGAAAGTTTCCGAACTTAGCAACAAAAGTCTTGCCTTCGGATCTGTGATAGAAGGTGTATCCAATAGTCTCCTTTGGATATCCTATGAAGACACATTTCTCCGATTTGGGTTCGAGCTTATCAGGTTGAAGCTTTTTCACATAAGCATCGCAGCCCCAAACTTTTAGAAACAACAACTTTGGTTTCTTGCCAAACCATAGTTCATAAGGCGTCGTCTCAACGGATTTTGATGGTGCCCTATTTAACGTGAATGCGGTCGTCTCCAAAGCATAACCCCAAAATGATAGCGGTAAATCAGTAAGAGACATCATAGATCGCACCATATCTAGTAAAGTACGATTACGACGTTCGAACACACCATTATGCTGTGGTGTTCCGGGTGGCGTGAGTTGCGAAACTATTCCGCATTGTTTCAAATGTACACCAAACTCGTAACTCAAATATTCTCCTCCATGATCAGATCGTAGAAACTTTATTTTCTTGTTACGATGATTTTCAACTTCACTCTGAAATTCTTTGAACTTTTCAAATGTCTCAGACTTATGTTTCATTAAGTAGATATACCCATATCTGCTTAAGTCATCTGTGAAGGTGAGAAAATAACGACATCCGCCACGAGCCTCAATATTCATCGGACCACATACATCTGTATGTATGATTTCCAACAAATCTGTTGCTCTCTCCATAGTACCGGAGAACGGTGTTTTAGTCATCTTGCCCATGAGGCACGGTTCGCAAGTACCAAGTGATTCATAATCAAGTGGTTCCAAAAGTCCATCAGTATGGAGTTTCTTCATGCGCTTTACACCGATATGACCTAAACGACAGTGCCACAAATAAGTTGCACTATCATTATCAACTCTGCATCTTTTGGTTTCAACATTATGAATATGTGTGTTACTACTATCGAGATTTAATAAGAATAGACCACTCTTCAAGGGTGCATGACCATAAAAGATATTACTCATATAAATAGAACAACCATTATTCTCTGATTTAAATGAATAACCGTCTCGCATCAAACAAGATCCAGATATAATGTTCATGCTTAACGCTGGCACCAAATAACAATTATTTAGGTCTAATATTAATCCCGAAGGTAGATGTAGAGGTAGCGTGCCGACTGCGATCACATCGACTTTGGAACCGTTTCCCACGCGCATCGTCACCTCGTCCTTAGCCAATCTTCGCTTAATCCGTAGTCCCTGTTTCGAGTTGCAAATATTAGCAACAGAACCAGTATCAAATACCCAGGTACTACTGCGAGCATTAGTAAGGTACACATCAATAACATGTATATCACATATACCTTTGTTCACCTTGCCATCCTTCTTATCCGCCAAATACTTGGGGCAGTTCCGCTTCCAGTGACCAGTCTGCTTGCAGTAGAAGCACTCAGTTTCAGGCTTAGGTCCAGACTTGGGTTTCTTCTCTTGAGCAGCAACTTGCTTGATGTTCTTCTTGAAGTTCCCCTTGTTCTTCCCTTTGCCCTTTTTCTTGAAACTAGTGGCCTTGTTGACCATCAACACTTGATGCTCCTTTTTGATTTCTACCTCCGCAGCTTTCAGCATTGCGAAGAGCTCGGGAATAGTCTTATTCATCCCTTGCATATTATAGTTCATCACGAAGCTCTTGTAGCTTGGTGGCAGTGATTGGAGAATTCTGTCAATGACGCAATCATCTGGAAGATTAACTCCCATTTGAATCAAGTGATTATTATACCCAGACATTTTGAGTATATGCTCACTGACAGAACTGTTCTCCTCCATCTTGCAGCTATAGAACTTATTGGAGACTTCATATCTCTCAATCCGGGCATTTGCTTGAAATATTAACTTCAACTCCTGGAACATCTCATATGCTCCATGACGTTCAAAACGTCGTTGAAGTCCCGGTTCTAAGCCGTAAAGCATGGCACACTGAACTATCGAGTAGTCATCAGCTTTGCTCTGCCAGACGTTCACAACATCTGGTGTTGCTCCAGCAGCATGCCTGGCACCCAGCGGTGCTTCCAGGACGTAATTCTTCTGTGCAGCAATGAGGATAATCCTCAAGTTGCACCATCATCTTTCAACTTTGCTTTCTCAGGGAACACATTAAAATTCAACGGAACAACAGCACGGGCCATTTATCTACAATCATAAACAAGCAAGATACTATCAGGTACTAAGTTCATGATAAATTTAGGTTCAATTAATCATATTACTTAAAGAACTCCCACTTAGATAGATATCCCTCTAATCCTCTAAGTGATTACGTGATCCAAATCAACTAAACCATGTCCGATCATCACGTGAGATGGAGTAGTTTCATTGGTGAACATCACTATGTTGATCATATCTACTATATGATTCACGCTCGACCTTTCGGTCTCCGTGTTCCGAGGCCATATCTGTATATGCTTGGCTCGTCAAGTATAACCTGAGTATTCCGCGTGTGCAACTGTTTTGCACCCGTTGTATTTGAACGTAGAGCCTATCACACCCGATCATCACATGGTGTCTCAGCACGAAGAACTTTCGCAACGGTGCATACTCAGGGAGAATACTTCTTGATAATTTAGTGAGAGATCATCTTATAATGCTACCGTCAATCAAAGCAAGATAAGATGCATAAAAGATAAACATCACATGCAATCAATATAAGTGATATGATATGGCCATCATCATCTTGTGCTTGTGATCTCCATCTCCGAAGCACCGTCATGATCACCATCGTCACCGGCGCGACACTTTGATTTCCATCGTAGCATCGTTGTCGTCTCGCCAATCTTATGCTTCCACGACTATCGCTACCGCTTAGTGATAAAGTAAAGCATTACAGCGAGATTGCATTGCATACAATAAAGCGACAACCATATGGCTCCTGCCAGTTGCCGATAACTCGGTTACAAAATATGATCATCTCATACAATAAAATTTAGCATCATGTCTTGCCATATCACATCACAACATGCCCTGCAAAAACAAGTTAGACGTCCTCTACTTTGTTGTTGCATGTTTTACGTGGCTGCTACGGGCTTAAGCAAGAACCAATCTTACCTACGCATCAAAAACCACAACGATAGTTTGTCAAGTTGGTGCTGTTTTAACCTTCGCAAGGACCGGGCGTAGCCACACTCAGTTCAACTAAAGTTGGAGAAACTGTCACCCGCAAGCCACCTATGTGCAAAGCACGTCGGGAGAACCGGTCTCACGTAAGCGTACGCGTAATGTCGGTCCGGGCCGCTTCGTCCAACAATACCGCCGAACCAAAGTATGACATGCTGGTAAGCAGTATGACTTATATCGCCCCCAACTCACTTGTGTTCTACTCGTGCATATGACATCAACATATAAAACCTAGGCTCGGATGCCACTGATGGGTTTCGTAGTAATTTCAAAAAAATTCCTACGCTCACGCAAGATCATAGTGATGCATAGCAACGAGAGGGGGAGAGTGTGATCTACGTACCCTTGTAGATCGACAACGGAAGCGTTTGGTTGATGTAGTCGTACGTCTCCACGTCCCGACCGATCAAGCACCGAAACTACGGCACCTCCGAGTTCTAGCACACGTTCAGCTCGATGACGATCCCCGGACTCCGATCCAGCAAAGTGTCGGGGAAGAGTTCCGTCAGCACGACGGCGTGGTGACGATCTTGATGTACTACTGCAGCAGGGCTTCGCCTAAGCACCGCTACAATATTATCGAGGACTATGGTGGAAGGGGGCACCGCACACGGCTAAGAATATGATCACGTGGATCAACTTGTGTTTCTCTGGGGTGCCCCTGCCTCCGTATATAAAGGCTCAAGGGGGGGGGGTGCGGCCGGCCTAGGAGAGGCGCGCCAGGAGGAGTCCTACTCCCTCTGGGAGTAGGATTCCCCCCCGCCCAATCCTAGTTGGAATAGGATTCGCGGAGGGGGGGAAAGAGAGAGGGGGGCCGGCCCCCTCTCCTTGTCCTATTCGGACCAAGGGAGGGGAGGGGCGCGCGGCCCATCTTGGGCTGCCCCTTCTCTTTTCCACTAAGGCCCACTTAGGCCCATATAGCTCCCGGGGGGTTCCGGTAACCTCCCGGTACTCCGGTAAAATCCCGATTTCACCCGGAACACTTCCGATAGCCAAACATAGGCTTCCAATATATCAATCTTTATGTCTTGACCATTTCGAGACTCCTCGTAATGTCTGTGATCACATCTGGGACTCCGAACAACCTTCGGTACATCAAAATGCATAAACTCATAATATAACTGTCATCGTAACCTTAAGCGTGCGGACCCTACGGGTTCGAGAACAATGTAGACATGACCGAGACACGTCTCCGGTCAATAACCAATAGCGGAACCTGGATGCTCATATTGGCTCCTACATATTCTACGAAGATCTTTTATCGGTCAGACCGCATAACAACATACGTTGTTCCCTTTGTCATCGGTATGTTACTTGCCCGAGTTCGATCGTCGGTATCCCATACCTAGTTCAATCTCGTTACTGGCAAGTCTCTTTACTCGTTCTGTAATACATCATCCCGCAACTAACTCATTAGTTGCAATGCTTGCAAGGCTTAAGTGATGTGCATTATCGAGAGGGCCCAGAGATACCTCTCCGACAATCGGAGTGACAAATCCTAATCTCGAAATACGCCAACCCAACATGTACCTTTGGAAACACCTGTAGAGCTCCTTTATAATCACCCAGTTACGTTGTGACATTTGGTAGCACACAAAGTGTTCCTCTGGCAAACGGGAGTTGCATAATCTCATAGTCATAGGAACATGTATAAGTCATGAAGAAAGCAATAACAACATACTAAACGATCGGGTGCTAAGCTAATGCAATGGGTCATGTCAATCAGATCATTCAACTAATGATGTGATCCTGTTAATCAAATGACAACTCTTTGTCCATGATTAGGAAACATAACCATCTTTGATTAACAAGCTAGTCTAGTAGAGGCATACTAGTGACACTCTGTTTGTCTATGTATTCACACATGTATTATGTTTCCGGTTAATACAATTCTAGCATGAATAATAAAATTTTATCATGATATAAGGAAATAAAGAATAACTTTATTATTGCCTCTAGGGCATATTTCCTTCAACCAAAACCATGCAATTGCAGCACTTGTCTGGATTTACGTATTCGTATCTGGTGTTTCGGGCACTGTTTATTGGTCCTATGTATTCCTTTAGTTACTTCTTCATGAATTCGTGTGCATGCTTGTAAAAGAAAGTTAATGTATACTCCCTCCGTTCCAAAATAGATGACTCAACTTTGTACTATTTGGAACGGAGGGAGTAGCTTTCAAAAGTGTGAATTTAGTCAAGCAAACAGAGTGTTGAGTCTGTGAACAGGCCCAAACTTTAATTTATTACTGCTGCCCGTAAAAAACAACAGATAGCGCTGGGCTTTCAGTTGTTCAGCGGTGCTGGGCTTCCTAGGGTGCCTGGGAATTCAGATAGCACTGCCTCGTAAATCCCCCCAGTGAGCGCCGACGGGATCCTCAAACCAAGCCGAACCGGAGGAGGAGGGGGCCATAGCGCCGCCCTCGCTCCTCTTTGCTTCTCCAGCATCCTCAAGACAAACGCATTCCAACATGTACGTCTCCGCTTCGGAATTCAAGTAGATACTTGCTAGCATTATTTGCCTCCATTTTCATTACAAGCAAGGAAGCAAGCACATGACTGTTAGGCTGCTTGTTCACCTTTATGTGCTTCACTGTGTTCTCTGCGTGCCAATGGCATAGTGGACGCCAATTGTAAAAAGACTCGGTTTCTTCGCCTCTGGCATTAGCATTGGCAACAAATAGTAAAAAGTAATTATCCTGTAGGCATCCAACTGGCCTCGTTAGCATAAATATATTACTGACATGGTCCCTTTCATAATAGTATTGCGTATTACTGGGAATCATCACAGCATCACGTTCCTGCACACTAATCTGTGTGATGCAGCATGGCTACTAACATTTGTCTAGATAGCGCAGCAATGCGCTCACACTTGCAAATAGATGTAGCCCTGACCGATGACCGTTGTTGAAGGCGCTGCCATTGGGCGCCAAGAAAACAATTTTCCTGAAAAGATGCTACTCAAAAGCAGTGATGTTTTATTAAGTACGAGTATCTAGAACACTACAACTGTCATTTGTATATTGTGCTAGTGAGGAAACCAAGCACATCCACATGTAATACCTCTTCCTGTAAGTCGTAGCTAGCATTTGCTTCCATCTTCCTCGCAACCAAGCAAGCGCATCTTGCACAGACCATTTTCTTATCCACTCGCACTGCACTTGACCTTCTCTGTGTTCTTGGTGTTCCGATGGCGGCGGTGGGGGCCACCATGGTGGTCGGACCACTGCTCAAAATCGTGATGGGGAAGGCGTCCAACTACCTCCTTGACAAGTACAGGGTGTTGAAGGGCATGGAGGAGCAACATGAGATCCTGATGCGCAAACTGCCTGCCATCCTGGACATCATCACCGATGCCGAGCAGGCGGCAGCCCAAAGAGAAGGGGCAGCGGCCTGGCTCCAGGCCATCAAGAAGGTGGCTTACAAGGTGAATGAAGTCTTCGACGAGTTCAAGTACGAGGCACTTCGTCGTGAAGCAAAAAGGAAGGGGCACTACAAGGAGCTTGGCTTCGATGTGGTAAAACTCTTTCCCACTCACAACCGTTTTGTATTCCGTAACAGGATGGGAAGAAAGCCCTGCAAGATTGTGCAGGCCATCGAGGTCCTTGTGATTGAAATGAATGCCTTTGGCTTTAAGTATCAACAACAACCGCCGGTATCCTGTCAGTTGCGGCGGACAGACCATGCTATCACTGACCCAAAGGAAATCAAGGAAATCATCAATGTATCCAGAGCCAATGATAAGACTGAAATTGTTAGTAGACTAGTTATGCAATCTAACAATGCAGATCTCACAGTTATTCCCATCATTGGAATGGGGGGTCTGGGCAAGACCACATTTGCACAAGTTATCTATAATGTACCCAGAATTCAGAAGCACTTTGATTTGCTGCTATGGGTGTGTGTCTCTAACAACTTTGATGTGGATTCTCTGGCTACAAGAATAGTTGAAGCAGCTCCTGAGAAGAAGGATGATGGCACAAAAGAAACCGCTTCCAAGAAAAATAAAACACCACTGGATAAACTTCAGGATTTGGTCAGCGGGCAAAGGTACCTCCTTGTACTTGATGATGTCTGGAATAAAGAGGTTTATAAATGGAAACAGCTTAAGGCCCGACTTCAACATGGTGGCATGGGTAGTCTGGTTTTGACAACAACTCGTGATGGTGGAGTTGCAGAAATGATGCGTACTGTTGAAGCATATAATCTCACAGCTTTGAAAGATCAATACATAAAGGAAATTATCAAGACAACAGCATTTAGCCATTTCAAGAAGGAAGAGGAAAGGTCTGCTGAGTTGGTGAATATGGTTGATAAGATTGTGGGGAGATGTTCTGGCTCTCCTTTAGCTGCAACAGCACTGGGCTGCATGCTGTCTACCAAGACCAGTAAGGAGGAATGGGAGACTGTATTAAGGAGAAGCAGCATTTGCACCGAGGAGAATGGAATCTTACCAATACTCAAGCTCAGTTACAACGACTTGTCGCCGCGTATGAAGCAATGTTTTGCTTTTTGTGCAATATTTCCCAAAGATCACAAGATTGATGTGGACAAGCTGATCCAACTATGGATTGCACATGGCTTCATCCAGGAAAAGCAAGTTCGTCTTGAAACCATTGGCAAACATATTTTCAATGAGCTGGCCTCAAGGTCATTCTTTCAGGATGTGGAACAAGTCCAAGCCACGGTCAAGGAAGTTGAAGACACCTGGTCGTGTTATTCCAGAACTACATGTAAAATTCACGATCTTATGCACGATGTTGCACTGTCTGTAATGGGAAAGGAATGTGTCTTGGCAACTGAGGAACAAGGCAAAATTGAATCTGTTGTCGCAACAGAGGAAACAAGTCAGAGTGAGTGGCTTCCAAACACTGCTCGTCATTTATTTTTGTCATGCAAGGAACTAGAAAGAAAATTGAATAGTTCTCTAGAGAAAAGCTCTCCAGCTATCCAAACTCTTCTATGTGATAGGTATATGAAAAGTTCGTTGCAACATTCATCAAAATATAGCTCTTTGCAAGCATTACAACTCTGTTCACAGAGAAGATCGTTTCCGCTGAAACCAAAACATCTGCATCACCTGAGGTACCTAGATCTCTCAAGAAGTAGATGTATCAAGGCACTTCCTGAAGATGTGAGCATTCTATACAACCTTCAAACGCTCTCTCTGGCTGTGAATCTCTTTGTAGACTTCCAAGACAAATGAAGTATATGACTTCCCTTTGTCACCTTTACACTCATGGTTGTCCAGAGCTTAAGTGCATGCCCACAGACCTCAGGAAACTCACATCCCTTCAGAGACTTACATGCTTTGTAGCAGGTAGTGACCCTAATTGTAATAAGGTTGGAGAGCTTGGAAATTTAAACCTTGGTGGTCAACTAAAGCTACGTAATCTGGCAAACGTGACAGAAGTGGATGCAAAAGCAGCAAACCTTGTGAACAAGGAGCTAAGAGAACTGAGATTAACATGGACCTTCGGATGGAATTATTATAAATATAATACTAGCTGCCGGGATAATGAAGAGGATGCAAAAGTGCTCGAGAATCTCAAACCTCATGATGGACTACATGCCATAGGATAGAGTCATATGGAGCCACCACCTTCCCAACATGGATGACTATGTTGCAAAACATTGTTGAGATCCATCTTTTTAGCTGTACAAAACTAGTATGGTTGTTCAGCAGTGAGTGTGATACATCGTTTGCATTTCCAAATCTGAAGGAGCTTATGCTAAAAAGTCTTGTTTGTTTGGAGAGATGGTGGGAAATAGATAATGATGGGATGCAAGGAGAGGTGATGATGTTTCCTCTACTTGAGAAGCTGCATATTAGCAACTGTGTAAAGTTGAAAGCATTGCCAGGACATCCGACCTTCCCTAAGCTACAGAATGTTTGTATTAAGAATTGTCCAGGGTTGGCAACTACAGCTAAATCACCAAAGCTTAGTGTATTGAAGTTGGAAGGACGCGAGGTAGATTTGTTCTTGTGGGTGGCGAGACATATGACTTCATTGACCAATCTGGAACTGACTAGCATTGAACAGAGTACAACCTCAACGGGGGCTGAGAATAGTTTGAGGGAAGTGGTGAACATCAAGGAGAATGGGAATGCTCAAGACTTTCCTCTAGAAGTTTTGGTGTTAAAAGACTTTAAGTCAGGTATAAGTGTAACAGAGCTGTGTGCATGCTTTGTACACCTTCAAGATTTTTCAATTGCGAGGTGCCATACGCTCATCCACTGGCCAGAAAAATTGTTTGAAGGATTGGTATTCTTGAGGAAGCTTTGGATTGAGGAATGCAATAATCTGACTGGATATGCACAATCTTCTGCTGAGCAATCAACTGTTGGGGAACGCAGTAATTTCAAAAAAATTCCTACGGACACGCAAGATCATGGTGATGCATAGCAACGAGAGGGGAGAGTGTTGTCTACGTACCTACGCAGACCGACTGCGGAAGCGTTGACGCAACATAGAGGAAGTAGTCGTACGTCTTCCCGAGCCGACCGATCCAAGCACCGTTACTCCGGCACCTCCGAGTTCTTAGCACACGTACAGCTCGATGACGATCCCCGGGCTCCGATCCAGCAAAGCGTCGGGGAGGAGTTCCGTCAGCACGACGGCGTGGTGACGATCTTGATGTTCTACCGTCGCAGGGCTTCGCCTAAGCACCGCTACAATATGATCGAGGTGGAATATGGTGGTAGGGGGTACCGCACACGGCTAAGGAACAATCTCAAGGATCAACTTGTGTGTCTAGAGGTGCTCCCCTGCCTCCGTATATAAAGGAGCCAAGGGGGAGGGGGCCGCCGGCCAGGAGGAGGGCGCAGGAGGAGTCCTACTCCTACCGGGAGTAGGACTCCCCCCCCCCAATCCTAGTTGGACTTGGATTCCCCGAGGGGGAAAGAGAGAGAGGGGGGCCGGCCACCTCTCCTAGTCCTAATAGGACTAGGGGAGGGGGGGGCACGGCCACCTTGGGCTGCCCCTTTCTCCTTTCCACTAAAGCCCATTAAGGCCCATATGGCTCCCGGGGGGTTCCGGTAACCTCCCGGTACTCCGGTAAAATCCCGATTTCACCCGGAACACTTCCGATGTCCAAATATAGGCTTCCAATATATCAATCTTTATGTCTCGACCATTTCGAGACTCCTCGTCATGTCCGTGATCATCACTCCGTAACTTCGGTACATCAAGCATAAAGTTTAAGCGGACCCTACGGTTCGAGAACAATGTAGAAATGACCGAGACACGTCTCCGGTAAATAACCAATAGTGGGACCTGGATGCCCATATTGTCTCCTACATATTCTACGAAGATCTTTATCGGTCAGACCGCATAACAACATACGTTGTTCCCTTTGTCATTGGTATGTTGCTTGCCCGAGATTCGATCGTCGGTGTCCAATACCTAGTTCAATCTCGTTACTGGCAAGTCTCTTTACTCGTTCCGTAATACATCATCCCGCAACTAACTCATTAGTTGCAATGCTTGCAAGGCTTATGTGATGTGCATTACCGAGAGGGCCCAGAGATACCTCTCTGACAATCGGAGTGACAAATCCTATTCTCGAAATACGCCAACCCAACATCTACCATTGGAGACACCTGTAGAGCTCCTTTATAATCACCCAGTTACGTTGTGACGTTTGGTAGCACACAAAGTGTTCCTCCGGCAAACGGGAGTTGCATAATCTCATAGTCATAGGAACATGTATAAGTCATGAAGAAAGCAATAGCAACATACTAAACGATCGGGTGCTAAGCTAATGGAATGGGTCATGTCAATCAGATCATTCAACTAATGATGTGACCTCGTTAATCAAATAACAACACTTTGTTCATGGTTAGGAAACATAACCATCTTTGATTAACGAGCTAGTGAAGTAGAGGCATACTAGTGACACTAAGTTTGTCTATGTATTCACACATGTATTATGTTTCCGGTTAATACAATTCTAGCATGAATAATAAACATTTATCATGATATAAGGAAATGAATAATAACTTTATTATTGCCTCTAGGGCATATTTCCTTCATCAACATCATCAGAAACCAGTCAACTCCTGCCACGTCTAGAGACTCTGACTATACGGAGTTGTAGAAACTTGGTTGAGCTCTTCAACGCCCCTGCATCTCTCAGGACAGTTTACATTTATAATTGCAGTAAGCTCGATTCCACATCCGGCAGGAAGCAGCAACAGGGACAGTCAGTATCATCGACTCATCAAGGGTCATCCAGTATAGAAGAATTATCATTGTACAACTGTCATGGCTTAACAGGGGTCCTCTATATTCCCCCGTCCCTCAAGAGACTAGACATTGTTAACTGTGGTCGGTTGGCATCTCTGGAAACCCGCTCTCCCGAGCTCCAATCCTTGGAGTACCTCCAGCTTATGTACTGCAATTCCATGTCATCCCTACCGGATGTGCCACAAGCATACTCGTCTCTCCAACATCTTCTCATTGGAGACTGCCCTGATATGAAGACGCTCCCTGGAAGTCTGCAGCAACGCCTGGGTGGCATCCAGTGGGTGCACATAGATGCGCATCTTTATGGAAGTAAGCACACAGCAATTACCTTCTCTATTACTACTTGCTAGCGGGTGTTACATGTGCTAGTTAGAATGATAATAACTTCACTAGTAGTACGACAGAAAAATAGAGCAAGTTAAATATTCCTTTATCTAATTTCGTCATTTCTTTCATGATTTTCCTTGAAGTGTAAGTTCTTACATTAATAATCCATGCAGAGCCTATGTTGCTGAAGCCGAAGACATGGAAATATATCTGCAAAGGTTGAACTACTATTCCCAAAGACTCGGAAGATATGCTGTCTGCAAAGGTTGGTGATATTGTACCCCTAATATTTATTTTGACAGAAAAAGGATACATGCCTCATCATTGTAGTTTGGCTTTCTTCTGGTGTTGATCGTGCATGGCTTCCTTGCAGAATCCTTCAAGCATGGACAGACTGACGGAAAGAGAGATCACTTGGAGTAGAACTATTGTCTTGCAAGACCCACCAGTATCAACAATTGGTATTGCCATGTTTGTTTTGTGATGTTGCCACACGAAAGTTGTTGCCATGTTGAATTGCGAGATCAGTAGTCAGAAAGCGCGGCAAACACTATTTTCCATCATTTGTTTCTATCCCCAGAAAGAGATCTTGTTTGACTAATCAGTAGTTGTATTCTGCACTTCTGTTCACCTATGGGCTGCTATACCATTGTATTTCTTTTTCGAAGTTCTGCCTGGCACTGTCAGGTTTTTTTGTCGAAATTCTGTCAGTATTTCTTTTTTGGGTGCTATGCTCAGAAGAGGTAACTTGTTAGCCCAATTTTTGGTAGGTCTGTCTGTTGGTCTCTGTATGTCTGTATGTATAACTGTACTATTACTATTTTGACTTGTGCATACATGTACTGTTATTTGGTGACCATTATGTTATATCTGAAGCTGTTGGTTCCCCCTTATACTGCGACATTCAGCCCTGGGCACCGTCAGTTTGTATCAAAATTCTGCCACCATTTTCGAATTTTAGTTAGTTATGGACTTGTATGACAGTAGTAGTATCTATACTGGGCAACCAACAGTGTGTTTAACACATAACAGTGCTACTATTTTGGTTCGTACATGCATGCACTGTTATTTATGAACTATTTGAGCTGTCGATTTGCACTCGTACTCTGCCCCAGCTAGGAATACTGTTCTGAAGTGATGTTAGGAACTTTTGTATGCATTGCATCATAGCGATCCACTTTGAATTTTATGTACCAAGTTTCTCATCAAGGTTCGATATTCAGCACGAACCACTTTAAGTTCCCCGTCGATTCTTCATCCAGGAGGAGGATGGTCTAGAGCTTCATACGTGATCAGCCAGCCATTGATGCAACCGTGCCAATAATCGGGCAATCTCCCTCCCTTCTCCCTGATTTGGAAACCTGAAAACCACCAAGAACAATACCAAAAAGTTCAGGAAAAAAATCCGTCACTGAAACAAAACCAATCACTACTGATTACCAACAGGATGAGGTGCAAATTTCATAACGTTCTTTCTTTAGATGAAAAAACAGAACGCTTACATGTTCTAAAATGAGTTGATATGATGATCAATTCGATGAGTTCACTGCATTCATCTATATGTATGTCCAGAGAAACGAAGCATGACACTGTCAGGCAAGTGCAACAATATGTATAACTGATTTCAGGCAGTAGCTTTGGATCAAACAAGGCATGTGCTGTCTGACAAGTGCAGCGGTACGTAGCGGCTGGTTTCAGATTTAGCATTGATCAGCCAGTTACAAGTACTCTTCTACAGTACTCCATATGCACTGTAGACCAATTTTGATTTTGACTGCCACCATGAAAAAAATGTAATCATGTTCCCACCCATTAATCTCACCGGAATTATGTTAACAAATGCATTCTCAAAATTTTAACATATGGGTAATAATAAATTTTCTCACTGATATGTTTAGTACACATTCTTATATGTGAGGGACAATATTTTTCTTGGAGAAACATTTCTACTCGGACATTTTTTTACAAGTGCGTAGTTATTTGTATACTTTATGCGGGAGAGCAAGGCTAACCTAGCATCTGATACCAACGTTGGATAAATGAGCAACTAGTATTCACTGAAGGCCAGAGGTCAGTACATATACATGTGTGGCAAAGTGCAGAAAACCCCTTATACATTGGGGATATACAGACAAATGACTATACACATCTAACAGGCATCTCTAGAAAATTGCTCTCCTGAGCTCCAACCCTTGGAGTACCTCGAGCTTGCGCACTGCAATTCCCTGTCATCCCTACCGGATGTGCCGCAAGCATATTCATCTCTCCAATATCTTCGCATTATAGACTGCCCTGGTATGAAGACCCTCCGTGCAAGCCTACAGCAATGCCTTGGGAGCATCCAGCAGGAATACATAGATGCCCGTCTTTATGAAAGTAAGCACGCAGCAATTACCTTCTATATTACAACTTACTAGCGAGTGTTAAATGTGCTAGTTAGAAAATGATAATAGCTTCACTAGTAGTACGACAAAAAACTAGAGCAGGCTTCTGTCGTACTACTAGTGAAGTTGTTATCATTTTTGTCATTTCCTTCTAATAAGTTTTACAGAGGAGTGCAACCTTCTAAATCCGTCATTTCCTTCTAATAAGTGTAAGTTTTACATGACTAATCTGTGTAGATAAGCCTATGCTGGTGAAGCCGAAGACATGGAAGTATGTCTGCAAAGGTTGAACTACCGTTTCCAAAGACTTGGAAGAGATGTTGTCTGCAAAGGTTGGTCATATTGTATTGTACCCCTCGGATTTATTTTTTGACGGTAAAAAACACATGCCCCATCACTATATGTTTGGCTTTCTTCTGGTGTTGATCGTGTATGGCTTGTTTGCAGAATTATTCCAGCACATACAGACGGACGGAAAACAGAGACACATGGAGTAGAAGTATTGTCCTGCAAGACCTGCCATGATCAGAAACTGTTTGTTGCCATGTCGTTTGTGACACCGTTGCCAGGATCAGACACCTACAGGAAGCTTTCGAACACTATTGTCTATCATTAACTTGATCTTGTTTGAATAATTAGCATGCGTATTTCAACTTCTATTCGCCTACGGGCTGTTATATCGTTGTATTTGTTTTTCAAAATTCTGGCCTAGCACTGTCAGTTTGTCGTCAAAATTCTGTTAGTATTTCCATTGGGTGCTATATATTACCAGAAGAGGGGACTTTTGGTATGTCTGTCCGTCAATTATTTGTATGACTGTGTTAACCCTTTTGACTTGTACATGCTGCACTGTTATTTGCCGACCGTAATGTGTATCTGAAGTTGTGGATTGCACTAGGAATACTGCCACGTTCTGCCCTTGGCACCGTCAGTTTTTATCAAAATTCTGACACAGTTTCACAATTTTATTTTTGGACTTGTATATCAGACACTCATAATTTATAAAGTCCACATTGTGACATTGTGTTTACCACATACAACCGTACTACCGTTTTGATTTGTACATACATGCAGTGTTATTTTTTGACTGCTTGAAGCTGTCGATTTCCACTCATACTCTGACTAGGAGCACTGTTCAGGTTTTATGTAATAAGTACAGAGGCAGGACTTCAATTTCTCAGGATTCGATATTCATCACGAACCACTTTAAGTTCCTCATCGGTCGTTCGTCGAGGATGATGATGATGATCTAGATCTTCCTCCTTGCACAGCAGGCATGATCTGTGCTTGATCAGCCAACCATCGATGCAACACATTCTAGTAATCGGGCAAGCTCCGTGTGCCTTTTTGCCAACCTGAAAAATCCAGATAACCACCAGCACTATCACCGAAAGGTTCAGAAGAAAAAAAGTCCATAACTGAAAACGACCAATCAGCTACTGCTTGCAACAGAATCAACAGAATTTCATAATGTTCTTTCTTTAGTACTAGGAAAACAGAATGTTTACATTATAGAATGAGATGATACGATGATCAATTAACTGCAGTCCAATAAAGCAGAGAGATTGAAGCTTTTAGCGGATAGTGGATTTCAGAGATGATCTCTGATTTTCAGACCTACGGCAGACTGAGCGTCCCCATGAGAGGCCGCCGACGACGGTGTCTCCGGTTGTACTCCTCTGTGATCCTGACCTCAACCTGCTTGTCGATGGACGGACTCTGCATTCTGTTGATCATTGGTGCCCTCAATCTCGAAGAGTCCACTGCATTCGTCTGTGTACAGAGAGACATTACACCGTCAGACAAATGCGACAGCGTATATGATGCAACTGGTTTCAGACAATAGCCGATGGACCTGGGATCAAGTATGATGCAGATGACCACCCACTGCATCACCAATCAGGTCAACCTGCTCACGGACAAGCCTGCATTAAACATTAAGCTGCCTTACCAAGTAACCAAAAGATTTGGGTTAGGCCCAATCAGTCAAAAAAGTTTAAGCATCCATTGCTTTGAAAAAAGTTCTCGATTTCAAAAAAAAAATCATGAATTTGAAAATAGTTTGCAAATTGAAAAGCATTCATGATTTGAGAAAAGGTTCATGGATTAAAGAAAACACGGATTGAAAATAGTTCACGAATTAAGAAAATTTCATGGATTTTAAAGAAATGTTTAAAAATTTGAAAAAATTCATGAATTTAAGAAAATGTTCATGATTCTGAAAACCTATTCATTGATTTGAAAAAGTTCATGATTCTAAAAAAAGTTCACGAATATAAGAAAAAGTATTCGTGGATTTGAAGAAAATGTTCATGAATTTGAAAAATTCATGATTCTAGAAAGTTTGAGAATTTTAAAAAAAATTCATCAATTTTAAAAAATGCTCACGAATTAAAGCAAATGAAAAAGGAAAAAAACCAAAGAAAAAATGGCCAGACAAAACAGAAAAAAGAAGAACAACAACATGAAAAGAAGTAACTGGGCAAAGCAAGTGAGCTTTCATAGTTGGAACTAAACCAAAGGATCGACAGTTCAAAAACACGCTTGACTCGCCTATTTTTTGAAGGTTGAATAAAAAGAAAAAATTTAAATGGGCTAAGCCGACGAAGGAGCGGGCTATGCGCCGGTTTGTGGTAAACACTATAACGGGCGCTAAGGGCGCCAAATAGAAGTTAGGCACGCCATTCCCTTGGAGGAGAAAAAAAGCCCACTACCTGCTCATCCTCTCCGAGCGAAATCCCTATCCTCAAATTCGACGGAGCGCCGGCCGGAATCCTCCTCGCCGTGCATCCTCGAAGCCATTCCGTTCTTCTCACGCCGGATTTTCAGTGACCGTGTGGGGCTGGAGGATTGAGCAATCGCGTTGGGATCTTTCGAGGTTGGCGGCAGAGCTGTAAGGAGAGGATGTGGGGATTTGGACTGCGATCCCTTGGCTAAGAGTGATTGGCGAGATTGGTGAGGATGGCGCTCCCAACGGCTCCTGTACGGACAGGCGCTGCGGGCGTCCCAGGCGATGGTGGAGGCGATTCCGCGCAGAGACTCGCTCCCGGCGACCACGGCGACGGCGCTTTGGTCTCGGCAGGGGGCTGGTCGGCGGCAGTCTCGCCGGTGCCCAGGCGGGCGGCCGTGCCTCCCCAGGGCGTGGCAAGGTGGTCGGGGAGCCGCTTTTGGGCTCTGGCTGAGGAAGAGTCAGACGGCGACGAGGAGGCGGAGGTATGCGACGCGGCGGGGTCAGGGGCAGGCGGCCGTGCGGCCTGCTCCATTGGCGACTTCATGTCGCGGGCTGAGGAGCTTGGGGGCTCCTTCAAGGCCGGGCGCCGGCGTGCTTTTGCGCCCGGAGGCCGTGGTTCGAGGCGGCCTGCGCCGGCCGCGGGCAGGGCGCCGTGCACAACGCCGGGGCGTGAGGGGCGTGGCAACCCTGAAGCTTCCGACGTGGGGCTGCTCCTGCAGCACGCGCTGGACCTGCCGTGCTCGGTGCGGGCGACCCCCGCAGCGGCGGCGGCGGCGCTGGCGGATCCTGGCACGGTGCGTCCTAGGGTTGGGGAGGACCCGCCTGGGGCTCGCCTGGGCTAGACCGCAAGGGTGGCTGACGGCCCATCTATGGGGCAGACGCGGGCGGAAGCCCAGTCTCACGATGCGCTAGTGGCGCAGGGGAACGTGGCCGCTCTCAGGGCCCAGCCCGGCCCACATGAGGCAGCCCAGCCCACGCCGCCCAGTCCTGCGCGGCCATATAAATGGCTCTGGATTCCCCGTGGAACCCTAAACATCTCGTTAGGGTTTCCTGCCTCCAAATCGGAGGTGCGGCGCTTCGGCCACTCCGCCTGCTTTCTCTCACCCACTCCTCTCCCCACCTCCATTGCTGCACTCCTTCGCGGAAGTAGTGGCGATGGGATCCAAGCAAGACCGCAGGAGGGAGAAGCCACCCATGGAGCCGCCGCGGGACCGCAACCGTGGCCGGGCCGACGACGAGGGTGGATGGGAGCCGCCGCCCGCCTGGTGGCTCAAGGAGCACGAAAGACAGAAGAAGAAGAAGGCTGAGTACAAGCAACGCAGCCTCGAGCTCAAGCGCAAGGGGCAGCAGCCATCGCAGGGCGGCGACCGCGGCGGCGACCCCCATGCGAAGAAGCAGAAGTCCAAGCCAGCGGGGGCGGCGGCCTCCAAGCCGCCCCTCCCGCCCAGATCTGAGGCGCCGGGCTCGTCCAAGGGCACGGAGAAGGAGCCAATCCCCATAGAAGAAGCCGACGGCCCGGAGTGTTTCAGATGCGGTCGCACATGCCACTTCCAGAACATGTGCACCTTCAAGCCCCTTTGCGTGGTGTGCACCAAGGAGGGGCACACTTCGGCGCAGTGCCCGACCCGCGGCAAGCCTCTGATCCTCCAAACCATGGGGCACGCCATCTCCGGCGAGGGCTTCTTCTGCCTCCAGTACAAGGATGATGCGTGGGAGGAGCCGCAGATCCAGCTGGGGGCCAACACGGCGGTGCTCTCCATGCCTTCCGGTGCGCTCACGCAAGAGATCCTTCAAGTGGAGTTACCTCACCTTTTTGAGGGCGTGTGGGACTGGCAGATCTCTCCTCTGGAAGGTGGGGCGTTCACGGTGGTCTTCCCAGATCCGGCGATGCTCAGGATGGCAACGAGGAGCGGTAAACTTTTCCTCTCCCTCAACAACCTCATGGTGGATATCTGTGACGCGGTCCTCGACGCACCCAAGGGAATGGAGATACCGGAGGTGTGGGTCAAGCTGGGCGGTGTCCCACCCAAGCAGCGGCGCTCCAACCGGCTCATGGTGGCCACCACTATGCTCGGCCGTCCCCTGCTGGTCGACGAGGAGTCGCTGATCCGTCTGGGGCCGGTCCGCATGCGTTTTGCTTGTCGCAACCCTCGCAAGCTTCGCGGACTGGTCCAGATTTGGTTCAACGGGGAGGGCTTCAACATCACCATCGAGCCCGAGCTTCCCCCGGAGCAAACCGCGGCGCCCGCCCTGCCTTCCCCAAATCCCCCTTCTCCCAACCATGGCAAGGGCCCAGACGGGGTGGGGCGCGACAACGACAAGGATGGCGACAAGGAGATAGATGCAAGCATGGAGGACGATTCCATCGACACGGCGGCGTGGGAGAAGCTGGGCATCACCGACAAGGGCGGGGCGGCGAATCGTGCGCAGCTACCTTTGATGGAGCAGCCACTCGCAGGGAGGTCCATGGAGCTGGAACTATCTATTCCGAACCAGTACGGCTCCAACTTGGGTTTGGTGACGTCCCCCCCTCCCCGGTGCGGATGGAGGCGGTGGCCGGCGCAGACCAGATGATGGAGCCGCTGGGCGAGGCGCGCACTCCTATCGCGGTGTCCATGGACTCACTGCCTATCTCTCGCGCTCTCTGTCCCAAGGCGGCCGCAGCACCAACAAGCTAGGCGCGGTGAAGCAGCTCAAGAAGGTGGCCATGCGCAAGGTTAGCGCGGAGGCCGGGCATGCAGCGGAGCTCCTGGGTGCCTCCGGCGACGCCGCGTCAGATGGTGATGGCTCTGGCTGTGCCCATCCCCGCCTCGCTCGCTCAGGAGGCATCCAAGACGGCGCCTTTCCCGAAGGCCAAGCGTTCCAAGGCCGTAGTGGAGGGGCAGGCGGCTCCCGTGCGGGTCAGTGCGCGGGCCAAGGGCGCCAAAGGAAACATGTCGTCGCTCCAACGCGCCCAACTCCTCCAAGCACAGAAGAATCTGGAAACCTCAGGTAACCCCTTGCCCCATTTTTCGATTCTGGACTCCTTTTTGGACGATCATTTGGGCGAGGTGTTGGTGGAAAGTGGGGTGGAACCGATGGGTGAGGGCGGGGTGAGCGAGCTCATCTCGTTGGTGCGTGCGAAGGAGATGGCGCAGGCAGTGGCGGCTGCTCAACACGCGGAACGTTTGGCTGTCAAGGCTGAGCCCTTGACGTCGCTAACGCTCCGGCCCGAAGGGGAGACAGCAACAGGGGTTGCTGCTCCTCCCTCGCCTCGCTGCGGCAAGGTGAGGCGCGTGGCCAAGGCGATCACCTCCAGGGGAGTGCGCCTGTGAAATCGCGTCATCTAGATGCGTGCGCTTATTTGGAACATTCGTGGCTTCGGCCACTTGGGGCGGCGTACCCAATTAAGAGAATATATCAGGAAAGAAGCGATAGATATCGTAGGGGTCCAGGAAATGATTAAATCTGAGTTTCGCCACCAAGATATCTTAGCCATAGATCCCCTAGAGCGTTTTGTTTGGCACCACAGCCCGGCAAATGGCCATTCGGGTGGCATGCTGCTCGGCTTTTGCAGCGTCACGTATGAGGTGCTGACCTGGGAGGTCGGTACCTTTTTCATTGCTGCCAACATCCGCGTGAGAGCTTCGCTTCGCGAGCTCGTGATCGTGCAAGTCTACGGACCAGCAGATCACTCATGCTCGGTCGAGTTTTTGGGAGAACTCGAAGCCAAGGTATTGGCAGTATCAGCAGCCCAAATCCCTTTAATGGTGGGTGGAGACTTTAACTTGATCCGTTCGGGTGCTGATAAAAACAATGACAATATCAACTGACCAAGGGTGGCCATGTTCAATAACACAATTGCGTCTATGTCACTTAGGGAAGTGACAAGAACTGGGCAAGGTTTACTTGGACTAACAAGCAATTAGCCCCGGTGTGATCCATCTTGGATCGTGCTTTCATGTCTCTGGATTGGGAAGTGGTGTTCCCATTATGTTTGCTCCTTGCAGAAACAAGGATTGGATCGGACCATGTTCCCCTCATCTTATCTTCAGGGGAAGATAGGATTCGACGCAGCCCGCGCTTCTTCTTCGAAACCGCGTGGTTTGAGGTCCCTGATTTCGACACCATCTTTAGGGAAAGATGGTTGCGATGTGTCCAACTCACGGGCCAGCAGCGCGGCCCAATGGAGTTCTGGATCGTGGTCGGGGGACGCCTTCGCGCAAGCCTAAAGGGGTGGGGTGCGGACCAGGGGCGTGACGACAAAGTCCTCAGGGCGAGGCTTCTTGATGAGGTAGCACTCCTCGATATCCAAGCAGACTCGCGCCCTTTCTCTGAGCAAGAATGGGCGCACCGATATGCCTTAGAAGGGCAAGTCGAAGATCTGCTACGATCCGAGGAGGAATATTGGAGGCGAAGGGGAGGCCTCAAGTGGACACTCAAAGGCGATGCGAACACTAAATATTTCCACGCGTATGCGAACGGCCGACGCAGGAAATGCTTAATCCTTAGGTTGCAGATGGAGCAGGGGCTCCTTCTCCAGCAATCGGAGATTAGCAAGCACATCTACGACTTCTATATTCGCATGATGGGGACCGACGAGGCTCAACGCGCACGTCTGCGAGCGGACGTTTGGCTCCCGTCCCAAAAGGTCTTAGAGAGTGAGAACGAAGAGCTGGGGCTCGCGTTTCTCCCCAAGGAAATGGACGATGCACTCCAAAGCATGAAAACCGACACGACTCCGGGGCCGGACGGGTGGTCGGTGGCGATGCTTAAACACTTTTGGCCATTGTTGCGCGATCCCATATACGATATGTGCAACGGCTTCATGCATGGTTTCATGGACATAGCTAGGCTAAACTACGGTGTTCTCTCGTTAATACCGAAAGTGTCTGGCGTGGATAACATCCGACAGTACAGACCAATTGTGCTCATTAACGTTCCTTTTAAAATCTGTGCCAAAGGTTGCGCCACTAGGCTCACGCCGATCGCCCACCGCACCATTAGTCGCTCTCAATCTGCATTCATTCGTGGTAGAAACATTTTGGAGGGGCCGTTAGCGCTGCAAGAGACCCTTCACGAGCTTAGACGCACGCACGAACCGGCGATTTTACTCAAACTAGACTTCGAGAAGGCTTACGACCGCGTCAATTGGGATTTCCTCAGACAGATCCTCACTAGTCGAGGCTTCTCGTAGATGTGGGTGCACAGAGTCATGCAGTTAGTCTCGGGGGGCCAAACTGTGGTCTCGGTGAATGGAGAAGTAGGGCACCTCTTCAGGAACAAGCGTGGCTTACGCCAGGGTGATCCCATGTCGCCGATCTTGTTTAATTTTGTTGCTGATGCTTTCGCAGCTATGCTTCGGAAAGCAACGAAGGCAGGTCACATAAAAGGGGTGTTGGGACACCTCATCCCAGGGGGGATTTCACACTTACAATACGCGGATGATACACTATTGTTGTTCCAGCCCGACCTCCACAGTGTGGCCATGGTCAAAGCCTTGCTGATTAGCTTCGAACTCATGTCAGGGCTCAAAATCAACTTCCACAAGTGTGAAGTGATGCCTATGGGGATGGAGGCGTCAGAAGGCAGGCGTATTGCGGACCTGCTCAATTGCAAATTAGGCAAACTTCCGTTTACCTACCTGGGTCTCCCGTTGGATGCCAAACGCATCACGATCGACGGGTGGGCTCCGCTCTGGACCAAGGTGGGAGGGCGGGTTTGTCTTTGGAGGGGGAAGTTCCTTTCCTCTACAGCTAGATTGGTGCTCACGAATGCGAGCCTTTCCTCGCTGCCGCAATTCGTGATGGGTCTGTTCCTCCTGGCAGAAGGGGTTCATGCCAAGATGGACACACCCAGGTCCCATTTCTTTTGGGAAGGGGCGGGACCAAAACGCAAGTACCATATGGTTAAATGGGATGCGGTGTGTCGTCCCAAAGACCTAGGCGGGCTAGGGATCACAAATACTAGAATCCTAAACATTGCACTTATGTGCAAGTGGATTTGGAAGCTGTCGCAGGGGGCGACGGGTCTATGGGTTGACCTATTGCGCGCTAAATACTTCCCGAACGGGAACTTTTTCGAGGGCACGGCGCGGGGCTTACCTTTCTGGAATGATCTTCAAGCGGTACGCCCGGCCTTCGCCCTAGGAGCCAAGTTTGCTATTGGCAACGGCCGCTCGGTCCGCTTCTGTCTTGATCATTGGGTGGGATCGCAACCTCTCTGGTCCCAATTCCAGGATCTTTACGCTCTGGCTGTCAACCCGGAGCAAACGGTTGCGATGGCACTTACCGCCACCCCTCCGGCGATCCATTTCCGTAGAGAGTTAACGGGGCCAGAACAAGCACACTTAGAGGAATTGCTTGGCCTCACCGACTCGGTGTCGTTGTCTACTTCCACGGACACGGTCACCTGGGCCCTCACCCCGTCCGGCAAGTTTACGGTCAAGTCTCTTTACCGTAGGCTGTGCCAGGGCCCGTCCTTCCAGATGCCGAAGGGCTTGTGGAACTCGCGCCTTCCGCTTAAGATTAAGGTGTTCTTTTGGCAATTGTTCCGCAATAGACTGCCCACGTCGGCAAACGTCGCCAAACGCAACGGCCCGTCGACCGGCTTGTGTGCGATATGTAACGTCACGGAAGATGCGAATCACGTTTTCTTCCGCTGCCCCCTGGCGCGTTTTGCCTGGAGTGTCGTCCGTGCAGCGGCCAACACCTCCTGGGACCCTCGCTCGGCCGTTGACCTCGCGGCCATAGTTGACTCAATGCAAGGAGGCAACAAGCGTGTGCTTTGGAGTTGCTGAGGCGCCTTGGCATGGGCTATTTGGCTAACTAGGAACAAACTAGCAATCGAGGGAATCTTCCCATCTCATCCTGCTAACATAATTTACAAATGCAACCTTCTACTGCAGAAGTGGAGTCCGTTGGCGAGGCGCAAGGATGCTGAAAAAATGAAACAAGCTCAAGATTGTCTTCGCCAGGCTACGTTTTGGCTAGTGAGCCATCCGCCACTTCTACGTCGTGAAGTGGATCTTTTGTCTCGCGAGCGAGCCTGCGTGCTCTATGCTCTGGCCTTTGGCCTGTAATAGACTCGCTGCGTACTTCCTTTGGCCTGTTCTAAACTTCTCGTGCCTTCGCGTACGCATGGCCTGAGCCTCCATGCTCGTTTCGATGTTCTAAGACTTCTCTGTTACGCTGCCTAAGTTGTGGGCTTTATTAATTTAAAGCCGGATGTTCCTAGCATCTACGTTCTAAAAAAAAGAGGATGCGGCGGAGAGGGGAGGGGGCAGAGCCTCCTCAAGGCCAGGCCACATCGGTGGCCGTCCCTTCCCCGTCGTCCGGTGCCACCGTCTTCCTTCCTCTCCGCTTCTCGTCGTGGAGTGACCAAGAGCGGGACGGAGCGCAGGAGGAGCTCCCGGCGGGCTCGGGTAAGACATCAGTACTCCGAAACCTCTTACAGTAGTGACATACTGCTCATCTGCATCGCATACCAAGAAAATTGAAATAAAAGAATTTTCATTCCCCATATTGAAAGCACCTTCCCCCCCCTTCTTTTCTTTTGTTTTACTCTGTAATGCTGTGAGCATTACAATTATTTGTGCTGGAATCAAGTGTGGTTGGTCATACATGGAGTCGCTTGTCTTCTGTCATTGGCGTCTGTAACGAACAGGAAAAATGGTTATCTGATGCTAGTAGGTAGGCCAACTGGCTGCTTTAGCACAACTACGAACAAAAAATTGTTAGTTTGTTGCCCTTTCACAGTATTGTTTATCAAGTTGGTGAGCCGAAAGCATCACATTGTTGAATGTCGGTAGTAGTGTACTGGTGTTGGCATTTGTAAAGAACACACTACTTATCAAGATAGCAGCACATTTGTATATATCCATTGGTGTTTTTGCTGTAACTTTTGCTTCTAAAACCAAAACCATGTCACCCATGTCAATGCAGCACTAGTCTGGATTTAACTATTTGTATCTGGTGTTTCCGGCAGTGCTTTGTCGTCCTATGTACTTCCTTACTTCTTCATGAGTTTGTGTGCGTATTCGTAAAAGAAAAGAAAAAAAAGTGCAGTTAGAAAATTGTCCCGTGTACCATTCTGATCTCCTTCCAAGATGGTGCTGGCAAAATCGATGTTCATTCCCATATTAAAATCTCCTCTCTCTCTTTTTTTTGCTACTTTGTAATGCTGTGAGCATTGCATTATCTGTGCTTGAATCAAAGTGTTTTGTCCCAACAGGAAAAAAAAGTGGACATTAGCGTTTGTAAATGGACAGGAAAAGGTGGATATCTTATAAGTAGCCGGGTGGCCGCATTAGCACAACCACAAGCAATATACTACTCGCACAGTATTGTTTTCGTATGCCGGCAGCACCACATTGAGTGTTGATAATATACAGAGTCTCGTCTTAATTCTTGCATTAGCGTTTGTAATGAACTGGAAAAAAATGGTTTGTCTTATAGGCGCATCCATTAATTAGCACAAGTACAAATAATATATTACTCGCGTCGTCCCTTTCGTTAGTATTGTTTATTATTAAATCGGTAAGCATCAAATTGCTGCACATTAATCTTGCTTATTACGTGCACAGTGATGCAACACGGCAACATTTCTCTAGATAGTGGAACAGTTGCATATATCCATTGGATATTTTTTCTGCCATAACTTATATGCTTCCAAAACCATTATGTTTGCCATTTGCGGGTTAACATTTGTGACTGCTTTTCCTAAGCAAGTGCCTGGCGGGGACATCGATGCCACACCTTGACTGAAGATGGTTAGAAGGTATTGGCGAAGCTGTCATCAGGCACAACAATGCTGAGAAAACAAAGTGCAGTTTTTATAAAGTGTAGTTGTGCAACTGTTGTTTCTATGCTGCGGTAGTTGATGGAACCAATCAATGAAACCAAACACATTCTACTTGTACCTCTCCCTGAAAGCAATCGCATCTTGCTTACACCATCTCTTGTCCACATTGCACTGCACTCGTGCTTCTCTGTGGTCTTGCGAGCGCTTGGTGCTCCAATGGCCGCAGTGGTGCCCACCATGGTGGTTGGACCACTAGTCAAAATCGTGATGGAGAAGGCGTCCAACTACCTCCTCGACCAGTACAAGGTGATGAAGGGCATGGAGAAGCAACATGAGGTCCTGAAGCGCAAACTTCCTGCCATCCTGGATGTCATCACTTCATCACTGATGCTGAGCAGGCAGCAGCCCACAGGGAAGGGGCAGTGGCCTGGCTCGAGGCCATCAAGAAGGTGGCCTACAAGGCGAATGAAGTCTTCGATGAGTTCAAGTATGAGGCGCTTCGTCGTAAGGCCAAAAAGGAGGGACACTACAAGGAGCTTGGCTTCGATGTGGTAAACTCTTTCCCACACACAACCGTTTCGTATTCCGTAACAGGATGGGAAGAAAGCTCTGCAAGATTGTGCACGCCATCGATATCCTTGTGACCGAAATGAACGCCTTTGGCTTTAAGTATCAGCAACAACCGCCAGTATCCAGTCAGTTGCGGTGGACGAATCATGCTATGGCTGACCCAGAGGAAATCAAGGAAATCATCAATGAATCCAGAGCCAATGATAAGAGTGAAATTGTTAGTAGACTAGTTGGGCAAGCTAACAATGCAGATCTTACAGTTGTTCCCATCGTTGGAATGGGTGGTCAGGGCAAGACCACGTTAGCACAACTTGTCTACAATGACCCTGCCATTCGGAAGCATTTCGGTTTGCTGCTATGGGTGTGTGCCTCTGACTGCTTTGATGTGGATTCTCTAGCTACAAGTATAGTTAAAGAAGCTCCTGAGAAGATGGATGATGGTAAAGAAGCAGCCACATCCAAGAAGACACCACTTGATGTTCTTCAGAATGTAGTGAGCGGGCAACGGTACCTCCTTGTATTGGATGATGTCTGGGCACGGCAGGTTAAGTTTTGGAGACAGCTCAAGGCCTGCCTTCGACATGGTGGCATTGGTAGTGCGGTCTTGACAACAACTCGTGATGGTGGAGTGGCTGAAATAATGGATACTGCTAAAGCTTATAATCTCATAGGTTTGGAAGATAAATTCATAAAGAAAATCATCGAGACAACAACATTCAGTCATTTCAAGAAGGCAGAGAAAAGGCCCACCGAGTTGGTGGGTATGGTTGATGATATTGTGCAAAGATGTGTTGGTTCTCCTTTAGCTGCAACAGCACTAGGCTCCCTACTGTGTACCAAGACCAGTAAGGAAGAGTGGGAGGCTATATCAAACAGAAGTAACATTTGCACCGAGGAGACAGGAATCTTACCAATACTCAAGCTCAGTTACAATGACTTGCCATCATATATGAAGCAATGCTTTAATTTTTGTGCTGTATTTCCCAAAGATTACGAGATTGATGTGGACAAGCTGATCCAACTATGGATTGCACATGGGTTCATCCAGGAACAACAAGTTCCTCTTGAAACTGTTGGCAAACAGATTTTCCGTGAACTGGTCTCAAGGTCATTCTTCCAGGATGTTAAACAAATCAAAGCCACTGATTATGAAATTAAATACAACAGGTTGTGTTATTCGAGAACTACATGTAAAATCCACGATCTTATACATGATGTTGCACTTTCTATAATGGGGAAAGAATGTGCCTTGGCAAGTGACGAACCAGGCAAGATTGAATCTGTTGTCGCAACCGAGGAAACAAGTCAGAGTGAGTGGCTTCCAAACACTGCTCGTCATTTATTTTTGTCATGCAAGGACCCTGAAGGAAAATTGGATAGTTCTCTAGAGAACAACTCTCCAGCTATCCAAACTCTTCTGTGTGATGATGGTATGGATATTCCATTGAAACATATATCAAAATTTAGCTCTTTGCAAGCACTACAACTACGTTTCAGTTCACTTCCTCTGAAACCAAGGCATCTACATCACTTGAGGTACCTAGATCTTTCAGGAAGTTGGATCAGAGCACTTCCTGGAGATATTAGCATTCTTTACAACCTGCAAACGCTTAACCTCTCTGGCTGTATACGCCTTGAAACACTTCCAAGACAAATGAAGTATATGGCTGCCCTCCGTCACCTTTACACTCATGGTTGCCCAAAGCTGGAGAGCATGCCTAGAGACCTCGGAAAACTCACATCCCTACAGACACTTACATGTTTTGTAGCAGGTAGTGGCTCTAATTGTAGTAACGTTGCAGAGCTCAAGAATTTAAAACTTTGTGGTCAACTAGAGCTAAATCATCTAGAGAACGTAACAGAAAAAGATGCAGAAATAGCAAACCTCATGAAGAAGGAAAAAAGAGAACTGACATTAAGATGGACCTTTGGATCGGATAATGTTGTTGAGGAAAAAAGTCACAAGGGTGCTGCAGGAGTGCTCGAGAAACTCAAACCTCGTGATGGGCTGCAGGCTATAAGGATACACTCCTATACAGCCATCACCTCCCCGACATGGATGGCAATGTTGCAAAATATTGTTGAGATCCATCTTGTCAAATGTGAAAAACTGCAATGGTTGTTCAACCGTGACACTGATACATCCTTCACATTTCCAATCTGAGGAACCTTATGCTAGAAGATCTTTTCTGTTTGGAGAGATGGTGGGAAATAGATAATGGGATGGATAGAGAAGAGACAATGTTTCCCGGCTTGAGAAATTGTATATTACTCTTGTAAGAAGTTGACAGCATTGCCAGGACATCCGACTTCCCTAACCTCGAGAATGCTTGTATTGTTAGAATGTCCAGAGTTGACAACTACAGCTAAATCACCAAAGCTCAGTGTACTTGAACATGGAAGGAGGCAGATGTAGAGTTGTTCTTGTGGGTAGCGAGACATATGACTTCATTGACCAATCTAGACTGACTAGCATTGAACATAGTACAGATACAACCTCGACGGGGGTTGAGAATAGTTTGAGGGAATTGGTGAACATCAAGGAGAATGGGAATTATCAAGACTTTCCTCTAGAAGTTTTGGTGTTAAGACTTTAAGTCAGTTGTAAGTGTAACAGAGTTGTGTGCATGCTTTGTACACCTTCAAGATTTGTCAATTGCGAAGTTGCCATACGCTCTCTCCACTGGCCAGAAAAATTGTTTAAAGGACTGGTATACTTGAGGAAGCTTCTGATTAGGCAATGCAATAATTTGACTGGATATGCACAACCTTCTGCTGAGCCATCAACATCATCAGAAACTAGTCAGCTCCTGCCACGTCTAGAGTCTCTAACGATACAAAGTTGTGGAAACTTGGTTGAGCTCTTCAACGTCCCTGCTTCTCTCAGGACAATGTACATTAATAATTGCAGTAAGCTTGAGTCCACATATGGCAGGAAGCAGCAGCAGGGACAGTCAGTATCATCGATTCGTCAAGGGTCATCCAGTATAGAAGAATTATCATTATACTACTGTGATGGCTTAACAGGGGTCCTCTATTTTCCCCCGTCCCTCAAGAAATTAGACATTTTTAACTGTGGTGGGTTGGCATCTCTGGAATCCTGCTCTCCCGAGCTCCAATCCTTGGAGTTCCTCCAGTTTCTGGGTTGCAAGAGCCTGGAATCCCTACCGGATGTGCCACAAGCATACTCATCTCTCCAATTTCTTTACATTAGATAATGCCCTGGTCTGAAGACGCTCCCTGCAAGTCTGCGGCAACGGCTGGGCAGCCTCCAGGTGGAAAGGATAGATGCACATTATTATGGAAGTAAGCACGCAGCAATTACCTTCTCTATTACTACTTGCTAGCGGGTGTTACATGTGCTAGTTAGAATGATAATAACTTCACTAGTAGTACGATAGAAAAACAGAGCAAGTTAAATATTCCTTTATCTAATTTCGTCATTTCTTTCATGATTTTCCTTGAAGTGTAAGTTCTTACATTAATAATCCGTGCAGAGCCTATGTTGCTGAAGCCGAAGACATGGAAATATATCTGCAAAGGTTGAACTACTATTCCCAAAGACTCGGAAGATATGCTGTCTGCAAAGGTTGGTGATACTGTACCCCTAATATTTATTTTGACGGAAAAAGGATACATGCCTCATCATTGTAGTTTGGCTTTCTTCTGGTGTTGATCGTGCATGGCTTCCTTGCAGAATCCTTCAAGCATGGACAGACTGACGGAAAGAGAGATCACTTGGAGTAGAACTATTGTCTTGCAAGACCCACCAGTATCAACAATTGGTATTGCCATGTTTGTTTTGTGATGTTGCCACACGAAAGTTGTTGCCATGTTGAATTGCGAGATCAGTAGTCAGAAAGCGCGCCAAACACTATTTTCCAATTTGTTTCTATCCCTAGAAAGAGATCTTGTTTGACTAATCAGTAGTTGTATTCTGCACTTCTGTTCACCTATGGGCTGCTATACCATTGTATTTCTTTTTCAAAGTTCTGTCTGGCACTGTCAGGTTTTTTTGTCGAAATTCTGTCAGTATTTCTTTTTTGGGTGCTAATGCTCAGAAGAGGTAACTTGTTAGCCCAATTTTTGGTAGGTCTGTCTGTTGGTCTCTGTATGTCTGTATGTATAACTGTACTATTACTATTTTGACTTGTGCATACATGTACTGTTATTTGGTGACCATTATGTTATATCTGAAGCTGTTGGTTCCCCCTTATACTGCGACGTTCAGCCCTGGGCACCGTCAGTTTGTATAAAATTCTGCCACCGTTTTTCGAATTTTAGTTAGTTATGGACTTGTATGACAGTAGTAGTATCTATACTGGACAACCAACAGTGTGTTTAACACATAACAGTGCTACTGTTTTGGTTCGTACATGCATGCACTGTTATTTATGAACTATTTGAGCTGTCGATTTGCACTCGTACTCTGCCCCAGCTAGGAATACTGTTCTGAAGTGATGTTAGGAACTTTTGTATGCATTGCATCATAGCGATCCACTTTGAATTTTATGTACCAAGTTTCTCATCAAGGTTCGATATTCAGCACGAACCACTTTAAGTTCCCCGTCGATTCTTCATCCAGGAGGAGGATGGTCTAGAGCTTCATACGTGATCAGCCAGCCATTGATGCAACCGTGCCAATAATCGGGCAATCTCCCTCCCTTCTCCCTGATTTGGAAACCTGAAAACCACAAGAACAATTACCAAAAAGTTCAGGAAAAAAATCCGTCACTGAAACAAAACCAATCAGCTACTGATTACCAACAGGATGAGGCGAAATTTCATAACGTTCTTTCTTTAGATGAAAAAACAGAACGCTTACATGTTCTAAAATGAGTTGATATGATGATCAATTCGATGAGTTCACTGCATTCATCTATATGTATGTCCAGAGAAACGAAGCATGACACTGTCAGGCAAGTGCAACAATATGTATAACTGATTTCAGGCAGTAGCTTTGGATCAAACAAGGCATGTGCTGTCTGACAAGTGCAGCGGTACGTAGCGGCTGGTTTCAGATTTAGCATTGATCGGCCAGTTACAAGTACTCTTCTACAGTACTCCATATGCACTGTAGACCAATTTTGATTTTGACTGCCACCATGAAAAAAATGTAATCATGTTCCCACCCATTAATCTCACCGGAATTATGTTAACAAATGCATTCTCAAAATTTTAACATATGGGTAATAATAAATTTTCTCACTGATATGTTTAGTACACATTCTTATATGTGAGGGACAATATTTTTCTTGGAGAAACATTTCTACTCGGACATTTTTTTAATCAAGTGCGTAGTTATTTGTATACTTTACGCGGATACATTTTCCACTCGACCTTATTTTATCTGGTTATAATTTTTATTATTTCTGGTGTTCTTTGCCATGATTGAAGATGAATAAATCGAAAGTCTCCCGCAAAATAAATAAATTATGTGAGAGTTTTTGCTTCTGTACATATTTTTTTTAGACTACCATAGAATTTGTTCGCTTCGGCTGGGCCATCGGTTGTTAGGTGGTCCTGGGTCTAGTTGGCCTGGGCATCACTTCTAATGGGCCTCGTCGTTGCTGGAAAGCGAAAAAAACAGAGCGGTAAAATAGGGAAATATTAGAAGAAAATAGCAAAAAAGACTAATAAAATAAAAAGGTAAAATATTTAGAGGAGAGTTAGAGGACACTACCTTCTTTGAGCCGTGGAAGGGAAAAAAGTAGAGCACCAAAATAGCGAAATATTAGAACAAAAAAGAAAAGAAGACTATAAAATAGCGAAATATTAGAACAAAATACGAAAAGAATATAGAATAGCAAAATATTAAGAAGAAGAAGGGAAAACATATATATATATAGTGTTACTATTCATCACCCAGGGTGCAGAATACATTATTCTTTACCCGAGCTAATCTTACGATCATTTCATAAATAAATTATGTTTCAAATACAAATAGTTACAGTCATATTGATTCACTGCGTAAAATTTGGCATAAAAAAGGTCAGAAGACCAGAAAAAATACATTTTATGTACATTTTACACTATGTTTTTACGTTTCATAATTTGCGTAACATAAAATATTTTTACAGCGATTATATATTTTCTTACGTTCTCATTTTATGTCTGAAATAAGACAAAATTTACAAAACGTAAAATTACGATGCATTCATGTTGAAATAGAGGGGGTGAAGAATAACTATTCCTCACCCAAGGTAACGAATAGCGCCGTTCCTAAATATAATAAAATATTACTCCCGCCGTTCCTAAATATAGGCCTTTTAAGAGATTTCAATATGAACTACACACAGAGCAAAATTAGTGAATCTACACTGTAAATAAATGTGTATACATCCGTATCTAGTTCATATTGAGATCACTAAAAGGATTTATATTTAGAAACGGAGGGTGTACAAAAGGCTAAGAATATGAAGTAGCAAAATATTAGGGAAAAATGGAAGAAATATAAATAGAAATATATTAGGAAAAAGGGATAAAAATGTAAATAGCAAAATATTAGGGAAAAAAGACTGACATATTAGAACAAAAGCGGCAAAAAAATATAAAGCAGCCAAATATTAGCTAAAAAAACCGACATCACACTGTACTTCTGTCCCCCCCCCTCCCCAAATAGCAAAATATTAGAAAAAAAGGCTGACACATTAGAACAAAGAGAAAAAATTTGTAATAGCAAGAAAAAAAATACAGACATCACACCGTACTTCTAACCCCCAACACACAGCGAGGGTGACCAAGGGTAACAAGCCGACAGGACAGGCCCGGCCAGAAGAAGTACGTAGTGAAAGCTCTTTACCTCGGCAGAGCCAATGAATGAGCTTTGCGTCCTCGGCACAGCAAAATATTAGGAAAGAAGAAAGAATATATATATACTCCCTCCATTCATAAATATAGGGTTTTTTTTCCAGATGATTGAAAACCCCCGTCCCCTCGCGACCGCGTTGCCCCCGCGGGCGACCGGCCGCCATCGCCTGCTCCCTCCTCCAGCCCCCACCTCTCCCCTTCCTCCTGCCGCCGTCACTGGCGCCCGTGGCCGCCCTGGCCCCGGGTCGCTGGTGGCGGCGCCCCCCTGACCTTCCCCTCCCGATGGCTCTCCGGCGCGGGGCGGAGTTGCACCGGGGGGGTGCTCCTAGGCGGCGATGGTCCGGGTGGCGGCGGGGTTACCCGGTGCGGCGCGGGCGGGCGGCTGGACGGCGGCGTCGTTGTTGGTGGCGGGTGGCACCGCGACGGGTCCTGGCGGCGGCGCTCGGCCCAGATCTGGGCCTGGGCGGGCCAGCGGCGGGGCGGGTCCGTGAAGAGACTTCTGGGAGGCGGGGGACCAGCGTTGAGCGGCGGGGTGTTGGCGGAGCCGGCGCCAGCCTGCTGCAGCATGACCGGCGGGGCTTAGCGGGCCCGTTTCGGGCCTGGCCGGGCCAGGGATGACTTGGTTTGCCCTGCTGCCATGTCCGGACGGCAACCACAACTATGCCGGAGGCTCGGGCCTCTCGCACGACGGCGGAGGAGGTGGTTCCCTCCCGCTCGGCCTTGGTGCTGCAGCTCCCGTCGCTTGGCTCTTCTCTCCGATCTTCTTGGCCTCGTGTTGGTGCTCGTAGTGAGACAGCGTGGGTGGCGGCGCAACCGCGATGGCGCATGGTGTTGGGCGGTGGTTTGGCTGGTCGGTTCCGGTTGGGTGGTGGGGTTGGAGTGCGGGAGAAATCTTTGTCGGTTCGTCCGGCTCCGATGCGGTGACACCGACGGGTGCCACCATTCCTGCTTGGAGGGTGTCGGTGGTAGCCATCCTTCACTTCCCTCCGCGTACCAGGGGAAACCCTAGGACTCGTCCGAGCAACAGCATTGTCGGTGTCGCATTCCTTCTTGAAGGTGTCGCTTGGTACGCGGCAGGTCGGAGCCTCGGGCTGTGGTGGTTTGTCTTCGGAGGGCGCAGCGGTGGTGGTTCATCTGCGCTTTGTCAAGCTGCCGTTGTTGGCATTTGTTTCTTCTTTTTCTTTTGGGCTTGATGTGCTGCTCGCCCCAACAATGCTATGTGTATGGTGTTCGTTGCTTTGGAATACAAAGCGGGGGAAACCCTTTTTTGGTAATATAAGGTTTTTAAGAGATCTCAATATGGACTACACACGGAGCAAAATGAATAAATCTACACTCTAAATAAGTCTGTATACATCCGTATGTAGTTTATATTGAGATCTCTAAAATGACTTATATTTAGAAATGGATGAAGTAAAAAAATACTAAGAATATGATATAGCAAAATATTGGGGAAGAACCAAAAAAATAAATAGCAATATATTAGGAAAAAAGAAAAAAACATAAATAGCAAAATATTAGAAAAAAGACTGACATATTAGAACAAAAGAGAAAAAAAATGAAGTAGCAAAATATTTGGAAAAAACGACCAACAACAAATAACAAAATATTAGAGAGAAAAAAAGACTGACATCACACCGTACTTCTAACCCCCAACACACAGCGAGGGTGACAAGCCAAAAGGCTAAGAATATGAAGTAGCAAAATATTAGAGAAAAATGGAAGAAATATAAATAGAAGTATATAAGGAAAAAGGGATGAAAATATAAATAGCATAATATTAGGAAAAAAAGACTGGCATATTAGAACAAAAGTGGCAAAAAAATATGAAGCAACCAAATATTAGCTAAAAAAGACCGACATCACACCGTACTTGTAACCCCTCAAATATATAAATAGCAAGATATTAGAAAAAGAAAGACCCAACACATTAGAACAAGAGAGGGAAAAAAATCAAAATAGCAAAATATTAGAAAAAAAAGACTGACATCACACCGTACTTCTAGCCCCCAACACACAGCGAGGGTGACCAAGGGTAACAAGCCGACAAGACAGGCCCGGCCAGAAGTACGTAGCGAAAGCTCTTTGCCTCGGCAGAGCCAATGAATGAGCTTTGCGTCCTCGGCGATGGAGTGCTCAGCACCGGGCTATTTAACTCGCGTGGTTCCTTCTTAGCCGAGCAGTGTGGTACTAAACATAGGAACAGAGCGGCGCTGCAGTTAGTTTATTCCTAAACTGGGCCGTCATCTTCGGCCCACCAGACCGGCAGGGCGGCCCTAAAAAGAAAAAGCGCTTCGCTGAGGCGTCTCGAAGCCACGACAGGAGGTAGCACGCCGTCGCCGGAGGAACAGGATCCCAAGATATAGTACACGCAGCTGTTGGACACGGACTGAAACCGAACTCACTCACGAACACACCCAAGCAGAATCAAGGCTATGTGAACACCTAACACCAAGGATTAGAGCACTCAACACCAGTCATGATTTCTCGCCCCGTCCTGACAATTCTCATGATTTCTTGTAGGGTCGATTGTTAGTACAGTACAGTACAGCTACGCACACTTCAATTACTCGGCCGTCTGTTTGCTAGGTTCATTGCATCCTCATCATGTAAGAGCCTCCCCAGCCGCGTCCCAATAGGCCCCGCCAGGTCATCTTTTAACGCCGGCATCCAAAAAAATGATCCAGTCGCGTCCACAGAAACCCGTTTGTCGTCAGTTTGGTCCGAAACGGGCGCCGGCGGACCCAGGCCGAATCCGGCGCGCCCGGAAAACTGATTTTGGCGTGAATGGGAATGGGTCCGCCGAGTCAGCGACACGCCGCTTCGTCGTCCTCATTGCCTCGGTTCCCGCAGGAATCAATGCCAAGGCTGCCGCGCTGCCACGCCGGCCAGTCTCCATTGTTGCCTCACAGGCGGTGCAGTGAAGGCACCGCGACGCGCGTCCCGCCTGCTCCAGCCGCGCATCACCCGGCATGCAGACTCTCACCGCCCCGCTTCGGCTATAAAAGCCGACCTCCCCGCCGATGAACGCCACAGTCGCCACAACTCGCCTTCTCTCTCGTCTCGTCTCACCACAGAATCCACTCTTCCCCCTCTTCCCCCGCCGACGAGCAATGGCTGAGCGGTACCCCGGCGACGCCGCGGCGGCGAACAGCTTCGGCAGCCGCCATCTCCATGAGGACGAGGCGCGCCTACTCTACGAGGCCGACTATCCGGCACCCCCAAACATGTGGGTGTCGGGCTGTGGAAGTTGAGCGCCGACGCGCCCCGATAACCCCTGTGTCCATTGGGGCTGAACGGCGGGCCGAAACCGCCCGCATCCGTTCGTCGCGGTCGGAGGAGCAGTGGAACGAGCTGAGGTATGCCGCCGACAGCCACACGCTGTGGACGATGCACTTCGACCGCCGCCGCGAAGACCAGATCGCCTCCGCCAACGGCACCATCCCCCCGCAACACGCATCGAGACCGGCAACACGCTGCGCCTCGAGTACCCGGCGCCCCCCTCCTTCTCTCGCCCTCGTGGCAGCTCCTAGACGCCGCAGCGAATGGAGGCAGCAACCTCCTCGTCGTCGGGCTCCGGTTCGCTCTCGTCCGGGTAGCCGGTGCTCCGCCCCGTCAAGCCGGAGCCGCAGGAGACGCCGCTTGGGTGCCGCACCCGCAGCGGCGCCCTCGTCATCAACGAGGGTGACCGCCCCTCCCCGCGTTCCCTCCGCCTAGTCCGGCCGAAGACCGAGCCGGGGTTGCTCCTCGTCAAGAAGGCGCACGCGGAGATGACCGCCGCCGACGAGACCGCCCTCAAGTGGGCGAAGGCGGATTATGTCCGCAAGCAGGTGGCGCGCCAGCGCCGGGCCCATGAGGAGATCAAGGTCCGGCGTCGCGGACGTGAGGAGGGCGTCGTCGTTGTCCTCGACAGTGACGAGAAGGACGTGCCTGGGCCGTCCAACCCCCCTGCGCTTCGGCGGCTCTGGTCAGGGGGGCAGCAGGGACACCGGCGGCTCCGGTGGGACGCAGGGCGGTGACAATGACGACGACAAGGACGGCGACGACTACACCCAGTTCTACAGGATCCTCGGCATGTAGAAGGCAGGCGGCGGCCGCGGCGTAGTAGGGCTAGGCGTAGTTTGTTTGTTTTCTGTTTTTTGTACAAATTTGAATGAAAAATCGCCGAGTTTCCCCTGAGTTGGGGCGCCCTGGGGGCGACGTGGGGGCGACGACTGGGAACGCAATCGCCCCCACGCCGAATGTAAGCGCCGGTTCGGCCCTAGACGACGCTTTTTGGGCGTCCTGGGGGCCGAACGGCTGGAGATGCTCTAAGCATATGTGTGGCCACAACCATCCTCGTCCGCCTCCACGTTGTTTTTTCTTCCATTTCTCCACAAGCAGGCTAGCAAGCACATTATTTGCTCCCACCACTATTGTCTTCCTCAACCTGCGCTCCTCTGTGTTCTTGCGAGCCCTCACCTTCGCGTTCCAAGGGTGGAGCTCGTGGCCACCATGGTGGTCGGGCCACTGTTGTCCATCGTGAAGGACAAGGTGTCCAACAGCCTCCTCGCTCAGTACAAGGTGATGAAAGGCACGGAGGAGCAACATGAGATCCTGATGCACAACTGCCTGCAATCCTGGACATCATCGCCGACGCCGAGCAAGTGGCTTCCCATAGAGAAGGGACGGCTGCCTGGCTCCAGGCCATCAAGAAGGTGGCTTACCAGGCCAATGAAGTCTTCAATGAGTTCAAGTACGAGGCGCTTCGTCGCAAGGCCAAAAAGGAGGGACACTACAAGGAGCTTGGCTTTGATGTGGTAAAACTCTTTCCCACCCACATCCGTTTTATGTTCCGTAACAGGATGGGAAGAAAGCTCCGCAAGATTGTGCAGGACATCGAGGTCCTTGTGACCGAAATGAACGCCTTTGGCTTTAAGTATCAGCAACAGCCGCCGGTATCCAGTCATTTGCGGCGGACGGATCATGCTAGCACTGACCCAGAGGAAATCAAGAAAATCATCATCGAATCTAGAGCCAACGATCAGAAGAAATTTTTTGATATAGTTGGGCAAGCTAACAATGCAGATCTCACGGTTGTTCCCATCGTTGGAATGGGCGGTCAGGGCAAGACCACGTTAGCACAACTCGTGTACAATGACCCAAAAATTCAGAAGTATTTCGATTTGCTTCTATGGGTGTGTGTCTCTGACTGCTTTGATGTGGATTCTCTGGCAAAAAGTATAGTTGAAGAAGCTCCTAAGAAGAAGAGTGATAGGAAAGAAGCAGATGCTTCCATGAAAAAGAAAACACCACTGGATATCCTTCAGAATGTGGTGAGTGGGCAACGGTACCTCCTTGTATTGGATGATGTCTGGGCACGACAGGTTCAGATTTGGACACAGCTCAAGGCCCGTCTTGAATATGGTGGCATGGGTAGTGTGGTCTTGACAACTACTCGTGACGAACGAGTGGCTGGAATAATGCACACTATTGAACCTTACAATCTCAAAGCTTTGGATGATAAATTCATAAAGAAAATCATCGAGACAACAGCATTCAGTCGTTTCAAGAAGGCAGAGAAAAGGCCCACCGAGTTGGTAGATATGGTTGATGAGATTGTGAAGAGATGTGTTGGTTCTCCTTTTAGCTGCAACAGCACTAGGCTCTGTACTGTGCACCAAGACCAGTAAGGAAGAATGGGAGGCTATATCAATCAGAAGCAGCATTTGCACCGAGGAGACAGGAATCTTATCAATACTCAAGCTCAGTTACAATGACTTGCCATCGCATATGAAGCAATGCTTTGCTTTTTGTGCTGTATTTCCAAAAGATTACGAGATTGATGTGGACAAGCTGATCCAACTATGGATTGCACATGGTTTCATACAGGAAAAGCAAGTTTGTCTTGAAACCATTGGCAAACAAATTTTCAGTGAGCTGGCCTCAAGGTCATTCTTTCAAGATGTGAAACAAGTCCAAGCCACATCCATAGAAATTAGATTCACCAAGGCATATTATTCCAGAACTACTTGTAAAATCCATGACCTTATGCATGATGTTGCACTATCTATAATGGAAAAGGAATGTGCCCATGTAACTGAGGAACCTAGTCAGGGTGAGTGGCTTCCAAACACTGCTCGTCATCTATTTTTGTCATGCAAGGAACCAGGAAGAAAATTGAACGTTTCTCTCCAGAAAAGCTCTCCAGCTATCCAAACTCTTCTGTGTGATGGTCTTTTGCAATGTTTGTTGCAGCATTCATCAAAATACAGTTCTTTGCAAGCATTACAGCTCAATGTATATATAAGATCATTTCCGCTGAAACCAAAGCATCTACATCATCTGAGATACCTAGATCTCTCAAGAAGTTTTATCAAAGAGCTTCCTGAAGATATGAGCATTCTCTACAACCTTCAAACACTGAACCTCTCTGGCTGCAGTGCTCTTCTTGAACTTCCAAGACAAATGAAGTATATGACTGCCCTCCGTCACCTTTACACTCATGGTTGTGTACAGTTGAAGAGCATGCCTAGAGACATCAGAAACCTCACATCCCTATGCACACTTACATGTTTTGTAGCAGGTAGTGGCTCCAATTGCAGTAATGTGGGAGAGCTCTGTCCTTTAAACCTTGGCGGTCTATTAGCGCTATATTATCTAGCAAAAGTGACAGAAGAAGATGCAGAAGCGGCAAACCTCGTGAATAGGCAGGACCTAAGAGAATTGACTCTAGGATGGACCCGTGGACAATATCATTATAAGGAAACTAGTTGTGCGGATGATGCAAGAGTCCTGGCCAAACTCAAACCTCATGATGGGCTGCATGCTATAAGCATATTGTCCTATGGAGGAACAACCTTTCCAACATGGATGACTATGTTGCAAAATTTGAAGGAGCTCACGCTGGAAAATCTTGACTGTTTGGAGAGATGGGGGGAAATAGATAATGATGAGATGCATAGTGAAAACATAATAATCTTTCCTCGGCTTGAGAAGTTACGTATTATTGGCTGTACAAAGTTGACAGCATTGCCAGGACGCCCGTCCTTCCCTGAGCTCCAGAACGCTTGTATCAGATATTGTCCAGATTTGAGAATCACAGCTGAATCACCAAAGCTCAGTGTATTAAACATGGACGGAAGTGAGGTAAAGTTGTTCCGGTGGTTATCTAGACATATGACTTCATTGACCAATCTGGAACTGGAGAGCACTGCGTACAGAGCCACCCCGGAGGCTAAGTATGGATTGAGGGAAGTGTTGGATGTCAAGGAAAAATTGAATGATGATGATATACCCCTGACAGTTTTGGTGTTAAAGAGCTTAAAATCAAGTATAACAGAGCTATGTGCATGTTTTGTACACCTTCAAGATTTGTCAATTAATTTCTGTGATGCACTCATCCACTGGCCAGAAAGAGAGTTCCAAGGATTAGTATCCTTGAGGAAGCTTCAGATTAGCTTCTGCAATAATCTGATTGGATATGCACCAGATTCTGCCGAGCCATCAACATCATCAGAAACGAGTCAACTCCTGCCAAGTCTAGAGTCTCTGGTGATAAAGGCATGCCACAAGTTGGTTGAGGTCTTCAACATACCTCCATCTCTCAGGAGAATGAAAGTTGAACATTGTGAAATGGTTGAGTCCCCATTCGGCAGGAGGCTGCAGCAAGGACAGTCAGCATTGTCCATTCATCAACAGTCATCCAGTATGCCTGAGGTGTCATCATCATCGCCCGGAGCAGTGCCAGAGCATTTAGAAGAACTAACACTAATTATGTGTTATGGCTTAACAGGGGTCCTCCATCTCCATCCGTCCCTCAAGGAGCTAGTAATTCGTCGCTGCGGTGGGTTGACATCTCTGGAATCGCGCTCGGGAGAGCTCCCATCGCTGAAGCACCTCAGTCTTTCTGAATGCCTTACGCTGTCATCCCTACCGGATGAGCCAGTATCATACTTACTTCTCGAATATCTTGGCATTAGCTACTGCCCTGATCTGAAGACGCTCCCTGCAAGCCTGCAAAAACTGTTGGGCAAAATTGACAGGGAATATGTAGATGCTCATCACTATGGAAGTAAGCGTGCATTATACAATTACTTCCTCTATTACTTACTAGTGAGTACTTAATGCACTATCTAGATAATGGTAATATCATCACTAGTAGGACAACAGAAAACTGGTTGTTTCTTCAACCTAAATTCGTCATTTCTTAATTTATTGATGCCCCTTTAAGTGTAAGTTTTTACATGATTAATCTGTGCAGATAAGCCTATACTGCTGAAACCGAAGACATGGAAATATGCCATCCGCAGAGATTAGAGAGCTATGAGCAGAATCACAAGAATACCAATACCAGTAGGGAAGTTGTCATGCAGGTTGTGATCTAGAAGTATGCCTATCACTGCTGGAACTCTTTAGCTGTTCTTTTTTTAGCAAAAATAAACTTAAAATCTGATACCTTTTTGCAGAACTGTTCCAACACATGGTGTTGCAAGCCTCGGAAGGATCCTGAAAGCGCCCCTATAATACTATTTGGCTATCATTCCGTTCCCAGAAAGAGATCTTGTTTGGATAATCTCTGTTTACCTGGAGTTGTATTTATATTTTCCACCTCTGTTTACCTAGGGCTATATGTATCATCGTATTTCTTTCCGAGAAAAAGTTTTGTAAAAAAATCTGTTGCAGTTTCCCTGTTTTATTTATGGACTTGTATAATATAGAGTACCAAGATTTACAGTCAATATTCTGTTTACCATGTACTATAACACTGACCATCATATATGGTATCTGAAGCTGTCGCTTTGCCCTCATAACTTTGCACTAGAAATATTGTTCACTAGTGATGTTTGGAATTTTGGTTTTGCCGTTGCGACCCACTTCATATTTTTAGTACTATAAATTGGATTGCACAAGGGGTCGAGCCTTGTAGTGATGAAACACTCTGTGGCAACTTCTTGAGTCGTCACAATTTCCACCTGAATCTCTTTAGGCGTGAACTGGGCAAGGCTGAACCTGGTCTCTTTTTGTTCCTCCACCCTGCTGCTGCACCCTCATTTCTCCCTCTTCTCGATGCACCGGGTCGGTCAACCCAATTGTGTAGAGTTTCAGTACAATCCTAGAACATAGCATTGAACCAGCTGAACCATTTTTTATTTTTTATTTTTATGGCCAACAATACTGTTCTGAACTGATTTCACCCTTCTTTGTGCCTACCAGACCAAAGCAATGTGTGTCTAACTTGTGGGGACATGTGTTATCATGACCATCGGAGCCATTAAAGGATTGGAATAAGGTTTTCTTACATGAAAATGCTTTCAACTCCAGACAAATTCGATCATATTAATTTGACTAGCGGGTCAAGTAGTTGGTGTTAAGTCATTCTAGGTTTTTTCTTTTTTGTTGAGAAATTGACTTCTCTTGAGGAAAGGTTCGAAATTGGACCCCAGTTGGATATATTCTGGGGTTGCCTCTCCGGTGCCACTTTTATACTTACATTGGTTTTCAACCTTTTCATCTATGTGTGGCTTAAAGTTTTTTATTAGATCAACATGAAAAATATGATATCGACGCAATTAAGGTCATCTAACTCCTTTTTTGAGGGGGACGTAAGTTTTTTTTTTGAGACAAGAGGGGGACGTAAGTTTTTTTTTTGAGACAAGAGGAGGAGATGAGGCAGAGGACAGGGGAGGGAGGGAGGTAGCCTCTTCAAGGCCAGCTCACATCGGGGGAGGAAGATGACGGCGCCCAGCTGCCGTCGTCGTCCGGCGCCACCGTCCCCGTTCCTCTCCGCTTCTCCAGCAACCGTCCGGAGAGTGGGCACGCCAAAGACTGCGAGTGGTGGAGCAACCACGGGTGGGACGGGGGAGCGGCAGGAGCTGCCGGCGGCTCAGATTCAGGTAAGAACACTGAACCCAAGAATATTCTAGCAGCGGGCTACTGCATTTTTAGGTGACTTTCTGTTGAGTATTTTACCTCCACTGCATTTTCTACCGCATCACAGTGATGACAGATGGCAACATTTATCTAGATATAATATTAAGACACGGTTGTATATATATCCATGTTTTCCCCCATATCTCATGCTTCTGAAACCAAAAACCATGCAATTGCAGCACTTGTCTGGATTTACGTATTCGTATCTGTGTTTCGGGCACTGTTTATTGGTCCTATGTATTCCTTTAGTTACTTCTTCATGAATTCGTGTGCATGCTTGTAAAAGAAAGTTAATGTATACTCCCTCCGTTCCAAAATAGATGACTCAACTTTGTACTATTTGGAACGGAGGGAGTAGCTTTCAAAGTGTGAATTTAGTCAAGCAAACAGAGTGTTGAGTCTGTGAACAGGCCCAAACTTTAATTTATTACTGCTGCCCGTAAAAAACAACAGATAGCGCTGGGCTTTCAGTTGTTCAGCGGTGCTGGGCTTCCTAGGGTGCCTAGGGAATTCAGATAGCACTGCCTCATAAATCCCCCCAGTGAGCGCCGGCGGGATCCTCAAGCCAAGCCGAACCGGAGGAGGAGGGGGCCATAGCGCTGCCCTCGCTCCTCTTTGCTTCTCCAGCATCCTCAAGACAAACGCATTCCAACATGTACGTCTCCGCTTCGAAATTCAAAGTAGATATTTGCTAGCATTATTTGCCTCCATTTTCATTACAAGCAAGGAAGCAAGCACATGACTGTTAGGCTGCTTGTTCACCTTTATGTGCTTCACTGTGTTCTCTGCGTGCCAATGGCATAGTGGACGCCAATTGTAAAAGACTCGCTTTCTTCGCCTCTGGCATTAGCATTGGCAACAAACATAGTAAAAAGTAATTATCCTGTAGGCAGCCAGCTAGCCTCGTTAGCATAAATATATTACTGACATGGTCCCTTTCATAATAGTATTGCGTATTACTAGAAGCTATCACAGCATCACGTTCCTGCACACTAATCTGTGTGATGCAGCCTGGCTACTAACATTTGTCTAGATAGCGCAGCAACAATGCGCTCACACTTGCAAATAGATGTAGCCCTGACCGATGACCGTTGTTGAAGGCGCTGCCATTGGGCGCCAAGAAAACAATTTTCCTGAAAAGATGCTACTCAGAAGCAGTGATGTTTTATTAAGTACGAGTATCTAGAACACTACAACTGTCATTTGTATATTGTGCTAGTGAGGAAACCAAGCACATCCACATGTAATACCTCTTCCTGTGTACAATAGTAGCTAGCATTTGCTTCCATCTTCCTCGCAACCAAGCAAGCGCATCTTGCACAGACCATTTTCTTATCCACTCGCACTGCACTTGACCTTCTCTGTGTTCTTGGTGTTCCGATGGCGGCGGTGGGTGGCCACCATGGTGGTTGGACCACTAGTCAAAATCGTGAAGGACAAGGTGTCCAACTACCTCCTCGACCAGTACAAGGTGATGAAGGGCATGGAGAAGCAACATGAGGTCCTGAAGCGCAAACTTCCTGCCATCCTGGATGTCATCACTGATGCTGAGCAGGCAGCAGCCCACAGGGAAGGGGCAGTGGCCTGGCTCGAGGCCATCAAGAAGGTGGCCTACAAGGCGAATGAAGTCTTCGATGAGTTCAAGTATGAGGCGCTTCGTCGTAAGGCCAAAAAGGAGGGACACTACAAGGAGCTTGGCTTCGATGTGGTAAAACTCTTTCCCACACACAACCGTTTCGTATTCTGTAACAGGATGGGAAGAAAGCTCTGCAAGATTGTGCACGCCATCGACATCCTTGTGACCGAAATGAACGCCTTTGGCTTTAAGTATCAGCAACAACCGCCAGTATCCAGTCAGTTGCGGCGGACGAATCATGCTATGGCTGACCCAGAGGAAATCAAGGAAATCATCAATGAATCCAGAGCCAATGATAAGAGTGAAATTGTTAGTAGACTAGTTGGGCAAGCTAACAATGCAGATCTTACAGTTGTTCCCATCGTTGGAATGGGTGGTCAGGGCAAGACCACGTTAGCACAACTTGTCTACAATGACCCTGCCATTCGGAAGCATTTCGGTTTGCTGCTATGGGTGTGTGCCTCTCACTGCTTTGATGTGGATTCTCTAGCTACAAGTATAGTTAAAGAAGCTCCTGAGAAGATGGATGATGGTAAAGAAGCAGCCACATCCAAGAAGACACCACTGGATGTTCTTCAGAATGTAGTGAGCGGGCAACGGTACCTCCTTGTATTGGATGATGTCTGGGCACGGCAGGTTAAGTTTTGGAGACAGCTCAAGGCCTGCCTTCGACATGGTGGCATTGGTAGTGCGGTCTTGACAACAACTCGTGATGGATACTGCTAAAGCTTATAATCTCATAGGTTTGGAAGATAAATTCATAAAGAAAATCATCGAGACAATAGCATTCAGTCATTTCAAGAAGGCAGAGAAAAGGCCCACCGAGTTGGTGGGTATGGTTGATGATATTGTGCAGAGATGTGTTGGTTCTCCTTTAGCTGCAACAGCACTAGGCTCCGTACTGTGTACCAAGACCAGTAAGGAAGAGTGGGAGACTATATCAAACAGAAGTAACATTTGCACCGAGGAGACAGGAATCTTACCAATACTCAAGCTCAGTTACAATGACTTGCCATCATATATGAAGCAATGCTTTAATTTTTGTGCTGTATTTCCCAAAGATTACGAGATTGATGTGGACAAGCTGATCCAACTATGGATTGCACATGGGTTCATCCAGGAACAACAAGTTCCTCTTGAAACTGTTGGCAAACAGATTTTCCGTGAACTGGTCTCAAGGTCATTCTTCCAGGATGTTAAACAAATCAAAGCCACTGATTATGAAATTAAATACAACAGGTTGTGTTATTCGAGAACTACATGTAAAATCCACGATCTTATACATGATGTTGCACTTTCTATAATGGGGAAAGAATGTGCCTTGGCAAGTGACGAACCAGGCAAGATTGAATCTGTTGTCGCAACCGAGGAAACAAGTCAGAGTGAGTGGCTTCCAAACACTGCTCGTCATTTATTTTTGTCATGCAAGGACCCTGAAGGAAAATTGGATAGTTCTCTAGAGAACAACTCTCCAGCTATCCAAACTCTTCTGTGTGATGATGGTATGGATATTCCATTGAAACATATATCAAAATTTAGCTCTTTGCAAGCACTACAACTACGTTTCAGTTCACTTCCTCTGAAACCAAGGCATCTACATCACTTGAGGTACCTAGATCTTTCAGGAAGTTGGATCAGAGCACTTCCTGGAGATATTAGCATTCTTTACAACCTGCAAACGCTTAACCTCTCTGGCTGTATACGCCTTGAAACACTTCCGAGACAAATGAAGTATATGGCTGCCCTCCGTCACCTTTACACTCATGGTTGCCCAAAGCTGGAGAGCATGCCTAGAGACCTCGGAAAACTCACATCCCTACAGACACTTACATGTTTTGTAGCAGGTAGTGGCTCTAATTGTAGTAACGTTGCAGAGCTCAAGAATTTAAAACTTTGTGGTCAACTAGAGCTAAATCATCTAGAGAACGTAACAGAAAAAGATGCAGAAATAGCAAACCTCATGAAGAAGGAACTAAGAGAACTGACATTAAGATGGACCTTTGGATCGGATAATGTTGTTGAGGAAAAAAGTCACGAGGGTGCTGCAGGAGTGCTCGAGAAACTCAAACCTCGTGATGGGCTGCAGGCTATAAGGATACACTCCTATACAGCCATCACCTCCCCGACATGGATGGCAATGTTGCAAAATATTGTTGAGATCCATCTTGTCAAATGTGAAAAACTGCAATGGTTGTTCAACCGTGACATCGATACATCCTTCACATTTCCCAATCTGAAGAACCTTATGCTAGAAGATCTTTTCTGTTTGGAGAGATGGTGGGAAATAGATAATGGGATGGATAGAGAAGAGACAATGTTTCCCGGCTTGAGAAAATGTATATTACTTGCTGTCAGAAGTTGACAGCATTGCCAAGACATCCGACTTTTCCTAACCTCGAGAATGCTTGTATTGTTGGATGTCCACAGTTGACAACTACAGCTAAATCACCAAAGCTCAGTGTACTGGACATGGAAGGAGGCGAGGTAGAGTTGTTCCTGTGGGTAGCGAGACATATGACTTCATTGACCAATCTAGGACTGACTAGCATTGAACATAGTACAGATACAACCTCGACGGGGGCTGAGAATAGTTTGAGGGAAGTGGTGAACATCAAGGAGAATGGGAATTATCAAGACTTTCCTCTAGAAGTTTTGGTGTTAAGTGACTTTAAGTCAGGTATAAGTGTAACAGAGCTGTGTGCATGCTTTGTACACCTTCAAGATTTGTCAATTGCGAGGTGCCATACGCTCATCCACTGGCCAGAAAAATTGTTCGAAGGATTGGTATTCTTGAGGAAGCTTTGGATTGAGGAATGCAATAATCTGACTGGATATGCACAATCTTCTGCTGAGCAATCAACATCATCAGAAACCAGTCAACTCCTGCCACGTCTAGAGACTCTGACTATACGGAGTTGTAGAAACTTGGTTGAGCTCTTCAACGCCCCTGCATCTCTCAGGACAATTTACATTTATAATTGCAGTAAGCTCGATTCCACATCCGGCAGGAAGCAGCAACAGGGACAGTCAGTATCATCGACTCATCAAGGGTCATCCAGTATAGAAGAATTATCATTGTACAGCTGTCATGGCTTAACAGGGGTCCTCTATATTCCCCTGTCCCTCAAGAGACTAGACATTGTTAACTGTGGTCGGTTGGCATCTCTGGAAACCCGCTCTCCCGAGCTC